>NC_143014.1:14546415-14803915 GCF_055824585.1 Amblyomma mixtum | reverse complement strand
AGATCGGCGTACCGAAACCCAAAACACCGAGTTTTTGCTGAAGGGCGGCAGTAGCGCCATCTGTCTTCCACAACGAAATTAAACAAGAAAAACACTGCTCAGGACTTCGCGACGTCGTCCTCCGACGCTTTAGGAGAGCCACGAAAGCAGACGATATAAGCTGAATTGGATAAAGTCGCTGGACGAAAAAAAGACGTCAAACAATATTCTTTTAACGGCACAGCCTCGTTAAAATAGTTGTTTCTGGCAATTTTTCCACTCAGTTGACCGAAAATGTTCGAAGCGCTTCAGTTGAAGCAGACGAAAAGGCCGGAACGGCGTATTCAAAGGGCCCGCGCTCCTTGCAACGCTCGCCTTGGCGCCTTGTGACGCTCTCCACTGCAGAAGACAGATGGCGTAACTGCCGCCCTTCAGCAAAAGCTCGGTTTTGGGCTTCGGTACGCCGATCTCGACGCAGACGATTACGCTTTTGCATCATGCACGGCTCAAATAAGTAAGTACCGTTGTAAAACTTGCTACGATACAAAAGTTACCATAATACGCAAGCTCTGTGCGCAGTTTCACCGCAAACGATCCAGCGGTTGAGGTAAGAAAAGTTTTGAAAATCTTTACGATAAAAACGCACAGTACGGTATAAATGGCTGCCGTCCGCTTTTAAACTCCTTATCGAGAATTCTGTGACCGGCTGTAAGTAGTAAAAATGAGGAAATCCCCCTTTTTTGCTGCCGAAATCAAGGAGTAAATAAAGCGTGATTCTAGTACTTTTCCAAACAGGAGTACGTCGGCTTCAATACTCCTCCAGGCCCTTTAGACACTCCTTAGTGTCTGCCGCAGCTGCCGGTTCCCTGCACTTGCGACGGCGTGCTGACTGCTCGCCTCGGCTAAAGTCACTGGAACTCTTTAGCCTCGGCTCCTGCCAAGATCGCCGCCGCCTTGCGCAGCAATGTGCTGCACAGGCTCCGAAGCCTCCAGCGTGTTCACAGAACGCTTGATGTTGCATCGCGTGCGACGGCAGTCAGCGAGAGGCTTCAGGCATTCGTGCGATCGTTTTTTGGGCGTATTACTCAGCAGGCGGACCACTCGTTATCAGCCTCCGCCCGGGCGCGGGGCGGAAGGGCATTGTACGATCACTCTGCTGCTTGCGGACGAGACGGATGGTTCGAGCGTTCCGATTGGCGCTCCCGGCAGTCCCGTCTGATCGCGTGCGACGGTACAGGCACGTGTGACGTTCCGAGCGTGCGCTACGAGAGCCCATATCTTCGGCGGAATCTTCCCTGTGCTGAACCCCGGAGGCACCGCGGCAAAGGCCGCAGCTCGTTCCGTCCTACTCCCTTGTCTCCCCTTAAACGGTCCGCGTTCAACGGCGCCGCGTTGACGGAGCCCCCAGCGGCGGCAAAGCCACTGAAGGGGTACAATGGTACAAAGACGCCGGCGGCAGGGAAAGCCAGCCCAATTAGGCTGCCTGGCCGTACAAGGACACAGGAGAGGCTGACAACCCGACAAGAGAAGAAAGCTGCCGACGGGAGACAAACGACATCCCAACGAGGCAGGTCGGCAGGGGAGGCTGACAACCCGACAAGAGAAGAAAGCTGCCGGCGGGAGACAAACGACATCCCAACGAGGGAGGTCGGGGGTGCCGCAGGCGCCGCCGTGGAAAGGAGGAAGAAGGAAACAATCCAGCCTGGAAGAGAGGAGATCGGGCGTGGCCGGCGGAGCACATATAGCTGGCCAGTGCGGACGAAAAATACGCAGAGGACGACATCGTACAAGAAAAAGGGTCCTTGAGCGCCGAAGCCGGACGGCGCGCGGTTTCTGCCAGCCACCGACGGATCGCAACTCCGGAGCCCCTCCATCGCCCCCATGAAGGCGTCGCCACGTAAGCTCGGACGCCCCAGCCTCTGATGTACAATGTGTAATTATTGAATACATCACTTTGTTTAAACTGAGCCATACGGTGTCTTCTTGCCTCTCCGTCCCGTGTGGACCTGCGCATTATGTGGGGTCGTCACACACGTGTCTGTAGCGAAACACGCAGATATGTTGCGGTAGAAATTATTAAATGTGGCGTATTCGAGACATATTCGTTGCGTCAACGTTTCTTTTGCTGCGGGATTTTCGTCGAAGGTGAATTCCTGGTTGGCTGTGATGGCACGGACCTCGGGTCAGACGACCCTGACGGCCGCGAACCAATTCGCGGCAAAAATTTGCAACATCGAAGGCGAGTCTGATAAAACTTGAAGCGATGTCGTCGTTAACGATACCTGTTTGAACCATTTCTACCCAAGTGACTGAAAAACACGTCACATCGCAACCGAGCAACCGAGTACTCGTCCTCGTTCGACGATACGTTTTCACAACGCCAGTGATCTCCACCCCAAAATAACAGAATGCTGCCTGCTCTGAAAGTTACGCTGCCCCGATGATTTCAGAACAACGACGCAATTCTTACTGCGAATTCTCGATCGGGCCAGGGTGCAGTACAGGCTGCTAACAACCGTCCGTAATTATAATCGGGATAATCACATTTTTTTTAAATAGTTAAGATTACATAAAATTTTAGTCAGTTATTCAAAATAGCACTCTGCAGTGTTTTTGCATTGCTGACAGAGAAAAAAAAATCATTCTAATAAGGTAGTAATTACTCATTGACATCCACCCGAGCGCAGCCATACGGCTACAAAGGAAAGCTATACAGCTTTCTCATAAACTTCGCAGTTAAAGAAAAATTCGTCCTGGTCCGGGGTTCGAACCCGGGACCACCGCTTCACCGGAGCAGTCGCTCTACCAACTGAGCTAACCGGGACTGCAAACTTATGGTAGGGCGAGAGCGAATTGATCAATAACTCGAAGTGGGAATAGTGTTGACCAAATATTTTAGGGGAATCCCCCAAGGTGGAGTAGATTTGTAATAAGGGAGTAATTACTCATTGACATCCACCCAAGCGCAGCCATACGGCTACAAAGGAAAGCTATACAGCTTTCTCAGAAACTTCGCAGTTAAAGAAAAATTCGTCCTGGTCCGGGGTTCGAACCCGGGACCACCGCTTCACCGGAGCAGTCGCTCTACCAACTGAGCTAACCGGGACTGCAAACTTATGGTAGGGCGAGAGCGAATTGATCAATAACTCGAAGTGGGAACAGTGTTGACCAAATATTTTAGGGGAATCCCCCAAGGTGGAGTAGATTTGTAATAAGGGAGTAATTACTCATTGACATCCACCCAAGCGCAGCCATACGGCTACAAAGGAAAGCTATACAGCTTTCTCAGAAACTTCGCAGTTAAAGAAAAATTCGTCCTGGTCCGGGGTTCGAACCCGGGACCACCGCTTCACCGGAGCAGTCGCTCTACCAATTGAGCTAACGGGGACTTTTTTTCTTCTTCAACATGGTATTTATTACAGTGATGTAATGTTCTATGTACATGAACTATATAGAAGCCATTATGAAAACAGTGTTAAACAATACATATTGAAAAGACCATGCACTAGAAAAGGGGCAATGCAGAGCACATCACTAATAGTGAGTGCCACTCCGGTTCGTACTCAGTCTGGACATACACGTCTCTTAGATGAACAACCATTCGACTGAAGTCATCCTTTGTAGACACAACAGGTTCAGAGTGTCTGTCCATCATGCGGGTTTTCCAGAGGCTGTGCAGTCCAATCAGAAAGAACATGCCCAGGGGTTCATCAACAAATGGCAGCGCAGTGAGATAGCGAACAGAATGTGGAGTCAGATGAATTCTTTTTTAAATGTGCGTTGCAGGATATCTCAGTAGAGTACTGCATCTTTGCAACTGATGAAACAATGCTCAATTGTTTCTGGTTCATCACAAAGGCGGCAATTAACGGTAGACACAAAAATGCCCTTTTTCTCTAACCATGTTCTAACGGGCAACGTACCGGTGTGTAACTTAAATAAAAAGGTATTTGTACACGGCGAGACTGGCATCTTACGTACTCTTCTGAGTACGTCATGCCCAGGTAAACCAAAATACAGAGAGCGGTACATCGGCGGAGGGAAGAGCATACTAATCAAATCCTTGTACAACTTTTTCCTCGACACTAAAAAAAGGAACTCAGGAGAAAAACGAACAAGTAGGAATCGGACAGCCAAATACACCTCTCGCATTATGACCCACAAACACGGACGGTCACATACATTGGAAGACACAATGAGGTTGGGTAAAACATGAACTAAATTTCTTTGCAGGAACGAAAGTACTATTGGGTGCGTAGTGTCACGGAAAAACATCAAACGTGACACTATCTGTCGGACATACAGGTGAACTAGACCAAGGCCACCAGCGCTTACAGGCCGAAAAAGGTTATCACGCCTCATGGATTCAAAAGACGAATCCCACACAAAAGTAGCGAAAACCCTGTGAAAACGCTGGATATGAAGTCTTGCACAATGAATAATTTGCAGTACATAATATATTTTAGTTGCGAGAAACAGATCACAGGCGGTCACCCTGCCAAAAATTGAGAGGCCATGGAGGACAAATGTTTGAGCATAGCGCTGAAGAGTTGACACGCGGTCTTTCCAATAATGTGCGCTATGCTTATAGGCACTGAAAGCGACGCCAAGGTATTTTGGTGGCCTGCATGTCCATGTTATACCAGCATATTCAGCAGGTGTCGTACCCCAGCTACCAAACCAAAGGCCGCAACTATTAGAGCGATTAATCCGACTTCCTGACACGAACCAAAGTCCTCCGTTAAACGAATAACCTCATCGATGCTTGGCTTATCAGTACAAAAAAATGCAAGGTCATCTGCATAAGCCAATACCTTCAGTTCGTGGCCCATTATTCGGAAACCATTGACAGCTCTACTGTTTATAACACTCATGCAAAGTGGCTCCAAGTATAATGCGAACAGGAGCGGAGACAGTGGGCACCCTTGTTTCACCGAAGACTGAATTGGGACTGGTTGCGAGAGACAGCCATTAACAGTCAAGCGCGTGGTACAGGATTTGTAACAAAGGCGTATGCCAGTAGAAAGTATTGAACCGAGATTGACGTGATTTAAAAGTGCAAAAAGAAATGAATGGCACATTCCATCAAATGCCTTTGCCAGGTCAATTTGCAGTATTGCTAATTGTTCTTGAGCGTCACTGCAATACTGCAACACCGTACGTGCTACATGTCGGTTAGATTGTATTGATCGCCCCCGCAAGCCACATGTTTGATGAGGCCCAATCAAAGTAGACATTGCAATCTGCAGCCGATTTGACAGTACAGTGGTGAGCAGCCTTGTCTAGAGCGCTCGGGCGGTGCACTTCCTTGCAAACAAATCCAGATTTTGTGGCAGCCTCTAGGGTCCAGCTGCAACGCTTGCACGGAAGTAGCGTCAGATAGCCTCGTAAACAAAGCAGGCACGAAAACTTTGCCCTGTAATGAGGGGCTGCTCTCTAATTTCGGTTTTTGTTACCAAGTGCGCACTGCTCAACCGCTCTAGACAAGGCTGCTCACCACTGTACTTTAGCAAAAATCTTATAATCTACATTAGAAAGCGTGATTGGTCTGTAGCCATCTACAAATCGAAGTTTTTCCTTATCCTCGGTCTTTGGTATAAAGACAATATGACTTTTCGTAAATGACTGAGGCAGAAATTCAACATCAATACTTGTCTCAAAAATTTGGAGCAGGACAGGGGCTAGAACGGATTTAAATGCCTTGTAAAATTCTCCTGAGAGGCCGTCAGGCCCCGGGCTTTTCGAAAGCGGCAATTGATCAATTGCATCTTGCAATTCACCCAAGCTTAAAGAGCCACTTATTGCCTTGCACTCATCCTCATTGAGTGGGTTAGTCATGGACACCAATCGCGCTATATGATCATCATCAGCAGTGCTAGACGTGGCAGCAAACAGAGTTATAGTGGTTTTCAAACTCGGTAACTATGACATCTGTACTTGTGACCAGGGCACCACCAAAGTAGAGCTCAGAAATTCGCTTGTCAGCCGCATGACGACGCTCATCTAGCAAGGCCTGTCTAGTAGGCTCCTCAGAGTGCCGAGCACGGTTGCTGCGGGATCGTACACGGGCCGCACGATAGCGTTCTGCATCAAACTTCTGAAGGTTGCACTTAACAGCACCAATTTCCTCTGTGTACAAGCCAGGAGCCTCACATTCAAGCGCATGCAGATTATAAAGACTCTGAAGTAACCGTTTCTCCTCACCATGCTTAAGATAAGACTTCACGGAGCCGATCTCAATAGCTACGCTACGAACTTCTAGCTTAAACATCTCCCAAGCTGCAAATAATGGGACATCCATGACCAAGCAAGATTCCAAAGCTGTCATCACTCGCTGCTGAAAATGCTCATCATTTAGAAGCTCGGAATTAAGCTTTCACAGTTCCCACTGCGGCTGAAATTTGGGACGGGCGCATTCTCCAATCCGCGCAATGACCATATCATGATCTGAGAAAGAAACAGGCTTGACATCACATGAAATGTGCCGTTTAAGGAGATCTACGGAAACGTAAATGCGATCAAGGCGTGAATGTGAGGCTCCTGTGATGTATGTGAAGGCGGATGACAATCCGGCATCAATTAAACCTGCGTTTTCGGTAATAGACAATAATATACCAGAGCTCTTATCGGCGTTTTGGTTAGGACCTGTGCGATCGCGTGGGTCGCACACACAGTTGAAGTCACCCATGAAAACGACATAACGATCACATCCTAGGAGAGTTGCAATTGCATGAAAAAAAACTGCTCGTTGCACCGGATTATTTGAAGCATACACATTGATAACCCTCCACGACTCGCCATGCAGTCGAAAGTCACAACATATCAGACGCCCTTCTATGTCAACCTGGTACTTAAAGTCAGAAATAGGTAGACTCTTCTTTAATAAAAGAAAGCAACCTGCCGAAAGACCCACTGAGTGCGACACACAGACGTTGTAATCTTTTAGGAAAGGTCGCAAGGCTATCTCTGTATCCACTTCACTTTCTATCTTAGTTTCTCGAATAGCGACAATGTCTAGCCGATTGCCCCAAAGCAGTCGGCGTAACTGTACCTGTTTCTGCCTTGAACGGAGTCCACATATGTTGAGTGTTGCGACAGTCAACTGCTGGTTAGACGCCATGGTGGCTAACTTGAGCTTCAATCAGGCATCCACGATGTCTGGGGGCATCACTCCGGAAGGTGAGACCTCCCTAGAGTTGACGCCCTTTCTCCTTGATCTGGAGCGCCGAGGAGGTTTCTTATTCTTTGACTTTCGACGGCGGGACTTGTGCTTGGCGGGGACACTGTCCTCCTCAGAGGAGGCAGAACTCGGAGACACACCGCGCTTCGAGGCCACACTTAAAATTTGCTCATCGGCATCACAGTTGCCATCGGGGAGTGAAGTGCCAGGTTGGCACTCTGTTACCTGTGTGGCACATCCGGCAGGAGCCTCAGAAGATGTAGCAGTGCAGGCACTCGGCGCCGGAGCCACACCGTCGTCCTTGTCTTCCTCTGGCCCACGCACAGCACAGGCACGTGCGCCAAGGGTGCCATCACTGACACTACATATAGCTGGAGCCTGCTCCGCCAGGCATCGACGCTCATCATCTGCAGACAGCTGCTCCATCTGTGAAGGCTGGGTAGGCTCATGCTGCACAGCAGGAACGGGGCCAGACAGCGGGTCAGTAGTCGCTGAGTCAATGGGCGCAACGGCTGGCGTGCCACCAGCAGCATCCAAAACTTCTGTTGCGTCCATCAAGTTAAACCTTTCAGGAAGGCCTCCTGAGATGACTTCACAGTCTTGTCCTCCCAGACGTATTCTTTTGTGTCCGTATTATTTTGACCCAGGTTTCATCTCGGTAGACGATGCACCTGTACATGCAAAACAGCCGAGTGCACGAGTTAATGCTTGTCAGTAAACAAGAACACTGCAGCATGTAAGCAGGCAACGCACTGCAAGAAACACACTGCTGACCACTGTCTCACAAACAGCCGCTCAAAAACAATCGAGAAAAAAATTATCTAGGTTTTATTGCTCCCTTGTTAGGGCTTATATTTCGCGCCCAGGTGGCATTTGGTAGCCACTTTATATTCACTGCTTGTTTGCATGGGGTACTTGACTAATTCGACAACATTTGAAATCTCGCCACTTGTGGCGACTGCGAACAAAAATTCTTAACGTTCGCAGCAGTAGCATAGAGTAATATAGAAGTAAAGAGCGGACAC
This sequence comes from Amblyomma mixtum, assembly GCF_055824585.1. NCBI lineage: Eukaryota > Metazoa > Arthropoda > Arachnida > Ixodida > Ixodidae > Amblyomma > Amblyomma mixtum. Next base: position 14,795,731 of record NC_143014.1, on the reverse strand, counting down.
TCCCGTAGGCTCCAGCGGCCGACTTTTGTGCACCTAGCGAACCCGGGGAAACGCACTGGCCTCAGAGATGATAGCTGATATCAGGAATCTTGGAGGCTCTATTTTCAAAACCTGGTGGTGGGCATCTGCCCTTGACGCAGCTTTGTTGCCTCTTTGGAAGTGCTTAGGAAGAGCCGCCGCCGCCGCCTTTAAGGCCGACAGCTGCAGCTTCTTGTTGGACAGTTCACGGGGTGGAAGAAACAACCGTCGCAGCACCACAGCAGTACACAAAACGGACATGCCCACGAAGCTTGCAGACGCCGCAAAAAAATACAGCCGCTCACACCGTCGGTCCGTCGCTCACTGCCGCCTGGGCGTGCTTGCCCGTTGGCTTGACGCACTTAAAAAACGCCGCTGTTGCTGACGTAACTGCGGCCGTAGGCGCGCAGCGCACGTCACTGCAAGCCAAGACATGCGAAGACCATACTCTTTTTCTTTTTTTTTATTTGCACGTTCAGTGCCATCTGGCGGAAACGGGGAAGCGCCGAACTCGGCCGCGAAAGTGCCCGAGTGTCCGCTCTTTACTTTTATGTTACTCTATGGCAGTAGCGCCAGTAACTCGCACCACCGGAGCAACGGGCAGTGTACGGTGGGTGTTTATTCGTTCCTACGGTGACGACGAGATGTCACTACCCATTGCGGTGCTACGACATTTTTGGCAGTTTTGTTGTTTTTGCTTGCCGCACCAATTGGCATTTAGCGATTAAATGTGACCCATGCAAACTCGTGCCCCACCCAAACGTAGCGCAAAACTGGCCGTGAAACGTCACCTCTACGCAAAAGGTCCGCAACAGCAACGTGGTTATGACGATTTCTTTTAAATGTATCATTCAGAAGCAGCACTCACTGTTGCGACTACGAGGACACAACGCTAGCATAAGCTCTATGTGAAGCCAGTCTAAACGTGCTGCGTAAGAAAACAAGCAAGGAACGACTCGTACCTGCCCTGTTCTCGGAATTCCTTGATCGCCCGTAGGTACTACCTGCGACGCCAGGCAATGATGTCACTTCGCTCGATCAGCGCAAGGTTCCGTTTTCTTTTTTTCAAATGTGAATCCGATGTCCTTCATCAACCTCCACAACGTCGTTTTCTTGAAGTTTGGCAGGTCGTCGTCCTCATCGACAGCCTTTAGCACACTGTCCAGTGTTGGGAATTCCCTCTTTGCGTACATACTGTGCACTTTCAGACGGATGGCATGGAGTGTGAAGCTGTCATTCTTTACAGTTCGCGAGCTTGAAATCTTCACGTCGCGAGGTCTTTTCTTCGGAGGCGCCAAAGGCCCACACAGACGCTCCGCCTTGATTTTGACAAAGGTACGGGGAGATACTCCGGTGTCCTCGCTCACAGCACTCAGTACTTCCCGAGCAGACTTCTCCTGAAAACGGATCCTGGTACGGGCGTACACATTTGCAATTATTTGCCTGGCGCGCCTTGACAGCTTGGATGTACGAATCTTCGAGAAAATGCATGCAGGAGAGGTGGTCGGGGCCGCTGAGCAGGACGCCATTTTCTCAAAAGTGACAGGGAACCGGACGGAAAGAGTAAACACGGCCAGGGTTGCGGAGACAGCGAAAACGTGAAATGAAAAAATACGACAAACGCAAAATACAAAATCACAGATCTCGATCGATCCGCTCGCAATAGCAGCGTTTTTGTCACGCAGATGACAAAATTATTATCCATGAAGCCTGCCGGCAAAGCATTTGTTATTTTTCGCTCACCAGAAGTAATGCACTATTTTGTGTCACGGATGCAGGTTCCGCAAAAAGGAGCGCTAGCTTTGGCAGCATTGCACCTGATGTATGAAACGGAGTATAGATTGTGCAGTGTGCAAGTTAGCCTAAATGCAACTGTATACCGTCCGACAAAACTATTGTGTAAATCTACCCAGATAGTACCTGAAATAGATTGTGAGGAAAGTTCTTACGCATAAGAGAGCATTGTTTTGCTTTGCTGAGCTGAGCAAGTGACTAAGCACTTCATTAGAACAATTTATTTTAGCATTTATTTTACCTAAAGAGTACTAAATGACAATACTTGAGTGGTGAGATAACATGATATGCCAAGTAGGAACTTGAGTTTGTAATTTATTAATAACAAGTAATTAACCAATAGCATCATAGTACATACCACTACAAAGGAAAGCTTTGTAGGTTTTCTTTGTAGCCTTATGGCTGGACTTGGGTTGATGCTAATGAGTTGATGCTTATGGTTGATGCTTATGGTTGATGCTAAAGGAATTTAGTCGAGCTGACGATGTGGCGATTATTGACTATATTGAAGAAAATCTTGTGATTACATGTGATGTGGAAGGCTCTTGGCAACGGTTATCAAAAGTGAGCAGCGCGAGGACTAAATATTTTTCGCACAATTTAGCTGAGTTTCTAAAGTCTGATCCGCAGAAATTTTGGCGGCACTTGAGTAAACCCAAAGATGCACTTACCAAAATAAAAGTTAGCGACACGATTATCACGGACGCTGCCGAAATAGCTGAGAATTTTAATCAGTATTTCTACGAGGTGTTTTCAGAATTAGATGAATATGAAATAAAAGCAGCGGTTGCACCAGAGGAGGGCATTGAAGTGACTCGTGAGGGTGTCCTGGCGATGCTCTTGAAACTGGACACTAAAAAATCCGCTGGACCCGATGGTCTTCCGAATGTATTTTTGAGACGATACGCAGCACAAATATCAGGTTGCCTAACAGACATTTTTAAACTATCATTAGCATGCGGAAAACTTCCTTCAGATTGAAAAATAGCACGTGTGGTTCCTGTATATAAAAAAAGGTGATCGATTGTCAGTTTCAAATTATCGGCCTGTTTCCATAACATGCAGTTGCTGTAAGATGTTGGAGCACATTGTAGCCGGCTACCTGCGTAAGTTCCTGAGCGATCATAATCTTCTGTCTGATTGTCAACACGGATTTAGGCAGGGGTTATCCATAGTTACTCAGACTGTTCTGGCTGTGCACGACTTTGCGCGGGTGCTTGATATGTCCGTGCAAACGGATGTGGTTTTCTTTGATTTTAGCAAGGCCTTTGATAAGGTGCCACATGGCAAACTTCTCTATAAGATGGAATGTATGGGTGTGTCTTTTTTATCATTCAGTGGGTTCAAGCCTACCTTACAGACAGGCGGCAATATGTGGGAATTAATAAGACCGCTTCAAGTGTTGTTAGTGTTCAATCAGGAGTCCCCCAGGGAAGTGTGCTTGGGCCATTGTTGTTTTTAATATATGTCAATGATTTAGTTGCGGTTGTACCTGAAGATATTTCTGTTAAGTTATTCGCAGACGACTGTGTTATGTTTAAACAAATTTCATCCGAATATGACCACAGCTCTGTACAAAAAGCAGTTTTTGCCATTGAAGAATGGTGTCTTAAATGGGCTATGGAACTTAATAGTGAAAAGACTGTTGTCTTACGTATAACTAGAAAAAAGTCTCCAAGTTTGCTGCCTTACCTTATTCGCGGTAATAGGATTTTGGAAGTTGAGAAATATAAATATTTAGGTGTAACACTCGACAGTAAGCTAAAATGGTCGTCACACATTACTAATATTTCTACAGCCGCATTGAGAAAGCTAGGGGTTTTACGAAGAAATCTAAAAACTGCCCCAGCACACATGAAAAAATTGGCTTACGAAACTTGTGTGCGGTCTTTACTTGAATATGCTTCAGTCGTTTGGGACCCGTACACGAAAAAGGACATAATGGTCCTTGAAAAAGTCAGTAGGAAAGCGGTTAGGTTTATATACAGAAAATACAAAAGGGAAGACTCTCCCTCGCAGTTAATGATGTCAAATAACATTCCTACATTAGAAATCCGCCGAAAGATTAATAGATTGGTATTCTTGTTAAAGGGGTCGTGAAATGTTTTCCGAAAATTTTGAACGACGTGTGTATTTGGAATTCTGACCCTTCATTCTATAGTATACCTTGGTTCGTTTCATCGTCTGGGTTGATTGAATAGCGAAAAAAACTAAATTTCGGTTTCCCAGCGCGCGTCCCCCTCAACTCACCGCAAACGTCATTTTAAGAAGCCAATCAGAGGCTTCTGTCGTCAACACAACATGGCGGCTTAGCGAGGCCAGTTTAGCCATAGTTGACCGAGGTTACAACACGCATATTGACTCGAATGTGGCACCGTCGTCTGCTCAGAATGGTGTCTCCTAGCTGTCAAGCTGACACATGTGCGAAAACTTGGCCGGCGCGCCGCACCAGTCGCCGCTTGCGAACTGCCGCCTACTGCAAGCAGGGACACGGAGCGGCAAGCATCTTTGCGCCGCTAGACTCATGCCCGGGCCACATCCGGTGTAACACTTTGCCACCGCACACCAGCGCCTGCGCGCTGCTTGGCTACTCAAGTTCGCACCAGAAAAGACAAAATAGCGATGTTATCTGAAAGACTGCTGGCTGTACTCGGGCGGCGACAAAGCATGCCCGCCCACGTAGCGCGCTTTCGGCAACGGCGCTGGACGCGGGCGCGCCGGGCGACGAACTGCACTGCTCTCTGGCTGCCCTAGTCGTCGCTAGGCCTGTTTCGGAAGTAGCCTGGGTTATAATAAAATGCCTGCTTTTGGCATCGCTTTACTGTCAACAGCATCGTCTCACAACAAAAAATATGGTCATTGTTGCGGTGCGCTCGGCAGCGGAGCTATATAGCGGACGCCAGGCGCGCAAGCCGGACCGCAACGGCCGGGCAGCGGCAGCTGAGCGGCGGCTGTGGCAAGAAATTTGCTCGTATTACAGTTGCTGCTTCTACCAGGAACTCGGCATTATTCAACGATCCTCAAAAATGATCTATTTTCCACACTTCTTGCTCCCACAGTTTATTATTTACGTGAATAAAAATCTTTAGCTCATTTTATGACGCCAGCGGACGGGATCCAGGCTTGCCGGCCGGCCTGCAGACTCGCTGTATTTCACATTCGCACCAGAAAAGACAAAACAGCCATGCTATCAGAAAGGCTGCCTGTTATATTCTAGCAGTGGCAGCATGCCGAGCTTTCGGCAACGACGCCGCCTGCGGACGCGCCGGGCGATGAACTGCGAGGCTTGCCGGCGGCCCTGGTCGTCGCTAAGCCTACCTGGTTTTGCATCGATACTATCGATACCGCAGCTGAGGGAGCTTCGGAACTGGTCAGCGCTGTAAAAGGTACTACTCTCGTCACCCCTTTAACTGTGAACCTGTCCCATAATAAAATAAAGATATGCTCGATTTCCGCTACGCCAGCGGAGCTAGCAAATGCCAGCTATGCGAGCGGCGACCAGGCAGTAAATAAAGCGGTCATGGGATGAAATTTGCTTGTATCGCCGAATTAAATACTGCCAGCAACTCGGCATCAGCCAACGATCCTCAAAAATGATTCATTTTTGGCATTCATCTATTCCAGTGCTTGTTATGAGCGTGAACAAATAATACTAGCGTGTTTTTCTGACGCCGGCGGCCGGCATCCAGGCTGACAGGCCGGCCCCGAGAAACGCGCCCCCACGTCATTATGACGCTGGCGCTCTGCGCGCTCGCATTCTGCCCCTTGTCAGTGCGACGCGCCGCGTGCGGCCTGTCATTGACATCGGTTGGGCGCAGGCGGCGAGCTGCTGTTAGTCGTTTACGCCGCTCGCAACGGCACGTCGCGCGCCCGGCAAGTAGCAGTCATGCCGAGAGCCCGCGACACCTCTGCCTGCGGGAGCCCCGACCGTGAACCTCCGAACCCGGTCGTGGACTCGAGTCTTCATCTCTATCGCAAGGGGTGGGTTGACTCGCAGCCCCATCTGCAAATTATGCCTAACACGCTTCTGGAATATATTTTTCTGCAGCAAAGAACAGAAGCGCGGAGCCGATGCGCGCCGCGATAGCTGACTCGTTCGTATCGAGTTCATGTAAACAGAGAGTCGTCGAGATGGGCTGACCTTGCTCAGCTCGATTCTCTGACTCAAACCACCGCTGTCAAGGAACACCACCTAGATAGGTTCACGTAAGCAAGGCTATGTCGAGCCACTGATACTGAAGCCAAGGAGAAGCAGAACCGAAACCGAAACTGGTCCCAGGTCAGTGATTGATGTATGACCACGCGCTGCAGTTTAAGAGTGCAATTACGCGTGCAAATAATTGGAACACCTTGTTTCACTTTCTGAATTTCTCATAAAGCTATTATTTTAGGGCAAACGAAAGTTGAAGATATCTGTACGTTTCTGAAGATCTTAAAATGACGTAGTCGAGTAGTGCGTGTGCCAGCCGACGGCGGCGCATGGTCGTTTCATGAGCACAAAAAGGCAGCGATTTCGAACGGGCTTTATTAAATGCAGACTCAATATTGAGTCGAAATATTTCGGAATCAGCATGTCTAATGTTTATGGAAGCAGTAAAAATTAAAACCGGGCAGCTTCATTTTCTTTTCACAACTCCTTTAAATAGTTTAACAGGTAAAAATAAACTGCAGCTTCCGGAGTGCATTAAGCGTCCTCTAGTGAGAAGGACTCGGAACGTTCGTGAACATTCACTTACTCCCCTTTTCGCCAAAACTAACAGTTTTAAATACAGTTTTTTTTCCCTACAACAGTGCAAGATTGGAATTCGTTACCGGAATCTGTTTTTTCCTCGCAAAATTTTTCTGATGCGTTAAATCGTCTACTTACCTGCTAATATTGCTTATATGTATGTTTTGTATCCGTGTGCTGCTAATATTGTATAAGTTTATTCTTTTGGTTTTATTCTTTTGGTATCCGTGCGCTGCTAACATTGTATAAGTTTATTCTTTTCGTTTGATTCTTTTGGTTTCCGTGTGCTGCTAATATTGAATAATTTTATTCGTTTGGTTATATAACATTGTGAGTTCACTCCTGCTTGGGCCAAGCAGTGGCCTGCAGTATTATGAAATAAATAAATAAATAAATAAATAATTACTGCCTTATCCCAAATCTTCGCCCTGGGGGATTTACCTAATTCAGTGGATGAACATCACCATTTACTGCATGGATTTCTGCAGTGACTAGCTCAAAGGACAAGAGGTTAGTAAGCCCTGTGAGATGGAAGGCCATTTCAGCCTTGTGTGGCAAAAACGAAAATGAATCTTGAAATGCAGTGGCATGAGCGAACTGAGGCACAAACTGCTTGTGCGACTAGTTCACAAGGAACCATGAGACAGAACAGATTAGCTGGTTATGTGACGATAAACAGTTAAAAAAACCTTCAGTTTCTGCACGACATGAAGAAATTTGAAGATTCACCTTTAGTGCTGTTACACTCGAGCTTCAAAAATAGTCTCAGAGAATAAAACAAGCGACTCAAGTCTGAACTCGTTCCAGGATTCTAGTAAATTTATTTATTTATTTATTTATTTATTTATTTATTTATTTATTTATTTATTTATTTATTTATTTATTAGTTACCTGCATCTCACCGCAGGGCATTACAGCAAGGGGGGGGGGGGAGGGGGTTACAGACTTCATTGCAGGTATAAAACAATTATTGCAGTGCATGAAAAAATGCATCATTAGATGTGGTACATACAATGCTCGATGGCAAACTGTTCCAGTCTCGAACAGTTCTAACAAAAAAGAATAACGCAAGACGTCACCCTTCCAAGAACATTCCCTGACCTTCAAGCAGTGGTCCAGTCGCTTTGAGATATAATGAGCTGCCTGGATATATTCGCGGTTTATGCCATTTTTCGAGTAATAAATCTTATGGAAAAATTTCAGTCTGATGTACTTTCTACGGTCCTTCAACTCTTGCCATTTAAATTTTCGTTTGCTTTTCGTCATACTCACTTGCCGATTATAATTACCAAGAACAAATCAAACAGCCCTACTCTGAATTTCCTCTAATTTGCCTACACACTCAGATGTGTGTGGGTCCCAGCAAACGCATCCATATTCAAGTATTGAGCGTACATCACTGAAATACAGCTGTGTTTTAAGTTACTTGGTAAATGGATAAAATTCCGCCGTATGAAACCCAAACGTGATGCTGCCTTATTCGCAATGTAATTAATGTGCTTATTCCATGGTAAGTCCGTTGTAAAAATAGTGCCTAGATATTTCAATGACTTGCTTTTGTTTAGAGTAAAATCATGAATTCTACACCTATACGGATGATTAGCACGTTCACTTGTGAAGGGGACGTGAACAATTATGTTTATATTTAAGGACATGTCCCAACGCACGCACCAGTCTGCTATGGCATCTAAATCAGTTTGTAGGATTTGCGAATAAGAAGTGGAATTTGCTACTCTGTGAACAACACAATCATCGACAAACATCCTGAATGAAGGCGCCTGAAACCATGTTGACTAGTGCATAAGAGACAGTGTTTGGTTAGATGGGCCATAACGCAACTCTATATTACATGCTCCATAATTTTACAGGTTATGCTGGTTAAGGAAACGGGTCTGTAGTTCTGAACGGAGTTTCGATATACCACTCTTATGTATGGGCACGACACGCGCTACCTTCCAATCAGCAGGCAAGTCGGTTTCATTACGGGACTTCTGGAACAGCCGGGTGAAATACAGATATAATGTGTCCGCACAATTCCTTAAAATTGCGGCAGGAATATCATCACGGCCACAAGCCTTAGCCTGGTTAAAATCCTTCAATAATTTACGCACACCATCAACACAAAAATTAACTTCCGGCGTGCAATCTATTTCAAGAAGTAATTCAAAACAAACAGAACGTGAACTAGGCGGCAAAAAACACAGATGAAAAATAACGGCTAAACATTTAAACTTTAGACTCATTATCATGGATGATTATCTCATCATTTTTCAGAGCGGGTACTGAGCTGTCATCCTTACCATACCATTACGCTTCACATACCTCCAAATTTCTTTGGTATCTCTGACACGTCTTTTTCCTAGATTCGAAAAATACAAGTCCTTAGCGATGTGAGACTTCTGTCTAAATTCATTTTTTATTGTTTCCAGCCAGGCCAAACACTCTGGCAAATTAGACGACTTGTATCTTCGATACATTCGTCGCTGTCTTTGAACAAGGGCACGTAACTCGGTGTTAGACCAGGGTTTATCTCGAGCTCTCATTCATTCATTCATTTATTAAGTCCTCAAAGGCCCCATTTAAGGGGTATTACATGAGGGGTGGGCGGGGAGTGCGGCAGTTATGACAAAAAAAAATGATTTTCGATGGCAGACTTGAAATGTTGAAGATCTTCAAGGGAAGCGATATGGCCGGAAAGGTCGTTCCAGTCCAGGGCAGTACGGAGGAAAAATGATTTTTGGAACGTTGTGGTATGGGCGCGCTGGGGGTAGACTGCTCTGAGATGGCTGTGACGGGATAAACGATGGGCTGGGCGGATGAGTGCGTTGTTCGGTGGCAAGCTGTGAAAAAATGTATGATAAAGAGAAAGGCGAGCTAGTTGACGACGGGATATGCTAGGGTACGAAGTTCAAGTCGAGATTTTAGTCCAGTTACACTAGCGCGATATGAGTACTCTGAAAGAATAAATCGCGAAGCGCGATTTTGAATAGATTCCAGTAAATTCCACAGGTTGGTTTGATGAGGATCGAATATAGAACTGGCGTACTCTAGTTTAGGTCGGACAAGTGATATATAGGTAATTAGTTTGACGGAAGGGGGTGCTAAGGAAAAGTTACGCCGTAAGTAGCCAAGGACGCGATTGGCTGAGTTAGCTATATTAGTAACATGACTGTTCCAGGATAGGTCACTGGAAATATGGACTTGATATAACGCTTGATGGAATAAAAGCTTCACGTAATTCAAACAGTTTGTTTGAAAGTATTCAATAGCTGTTCAATAATTCAGTTATCCGCGAGTTCATCAAAAGTTGGGAAGAACGAATCGAAAGCAGCGCTAATCGCCTCGTAGTTGGCCCCGCTGTAGAAATAAATCTTTCGCCTAGGTGGTTTTGCAACCTTCACATAGTGAGCTAGTAAATCTGCTAGAATAATATTGGGGTCGCTCAAACCAGGCAACACTTGTACATTGCATACATCAGGCACGTTACAGAGCAAGAGGTCGAGTACGTGACCGGTTCCGTACGTTCGCGATGGCTCAAGCACATACTGACGAAAGGCGTTGGAATCTAAAATGTCAAAAAAAGTTGAGTATAAATTCTCTCGAGCTGTATCTCTTGGTTCGCCAGCTGACCAGTCAATGTCCGGAAGGTTAAATTCCCCCCCCCCTAAAACAAGGCATTCATTGTTAATGGTTTCAAGAAAATTAGATAAGACAACTAGCGGATTTACAGAAGGACCAGGAGGCCCATAAAATGACCCAAGAACCATTGCTTTCCAGATCGGCAGTCTTACTTTGCAAGCAATCAATTCAGTTTCACTATCAGAGAATTCCATTTGAGCGCATGGGACACGTTTATGGAATAGAATATACACTCCTCCGCCACGTGCACAATAGTCGCGACGAAAACACTCGTACGTATCAGGAAATACTTAAGCGCTTTAGATAGTCGGATCGAGCCACGATTCTGTTCCCAGGACAAAGGTCGGTTGGACGGTACGAAGAAGAAAGTGAAAGTCGTCGACTTTATTTTTTATACTGCGGCAATTGATTGACAAAATGCTGACTGGTGTTACGGCTCGGGTAGCGTGGCCAGTTGCTGCGTCTCCTTGGGGGGCTCGTCCGGGATGGGGAAACGGTCTGAAGCTTCGAAGGTTGGGGATACGAAAACAAGCAGGTTTAATGGCACTTTTTTAAGACACTTATTTACATAATGAAGATTTGAAAAGAAGAGCAAAGAATCAAAAATTAAGAGTTCATGACGTCGAGCGACTGGATGAGCCTATTACGCAAGGCCCAGAGCATTCGTTCTCACTTGGGGCGCTGGTTAAATACCCTAAGGCTCCACCCCTTTACCAGGCGGCAATTCAACGCGACGCACAGGTCGCCACAACACAACACATCAAACGGAGGCACCTGTTGCAGAGTCCACACGTGGGAACTGGCGAGGAGGAAACGTAAGTCTGCAGCTCTTTCGCACTGCGGTGCAACACTACCGCGAACAGCACTTGTGTTTCGAACACAGGTGTGGCATGATGGCGCTGCGGCCGCAGCTGCGCTGGCTTCCTCCGAATCGTTCCGGGTACTCTCAGACGAGGTGAATCCTTTCTTCCCTTCTCGTCCGTCCATCGTCGGTCGCGTTTAGAAGGGAAGGTCGTTGGCACCGAGCCGAGCGTGGGAAGAGCTCCATCGACCACTTCCCAGCTTGTCATTCTTTTTGGTGGGGTCATCTTGGGGGTCAAACTACCTTTCGAAATTTCCGCTGTTGAATCCGCCACCGTTATCATCGCGGGTCTCAAGCCGAGTCGTAACACTGGGCACATCGCAGAATAAAACAGTAGTTTGTCATTGCTCCCGTACGTTGCCGGCTTCGCTGTCCCATTGGAAACGCCTACCACCCAAGTGAAGCGTATCATATTTCAGAACTGCTTTCGCGCCTTTTTCGCCATTTTGTTTTGCATAATCCCATAATTTCTTTCGCTTAGCAGGGAGAGTACAGGAAAAGTCTTCAGATATAGCAACACTCGATCGCTTGAGCTTGAATGCCTTTGCGAGCACAGCCTGGCGGTCTTTAAAAGAATTGAAGCCTACAATGATAGGCCGATTTTTTACTTCGGAGAATTTACCCAGCCTATGAGCACGTTCAATAGACAACGATTACAATTCCAGCTTCTCAGTGCACTGACTTATGATGAGCTCCTCAGACTTGGCTGCCGTCTCACTGGCATCAGAATCAGTTAAGCCGTAAAAAAAATCAAATTATTACGCCTTCCACGATTTTCCAAGTCATTCATTTTTGCAATCATGCTTGTCAGAACTTCATGATCTTTTCGTTGTTCATCTTCAACGTTCGCTAAGGCTATTTGGATTGCGTCGATTTTTCCTAGCTTAGTTCCAATGCAACAAGCCGGGCTTTTAAGTCAGACACGTCCGCGGTAAGCTGCGATAGCTTAAAAAGAATTGTGCTTTGACCATTCAGCAGCTCTCTAATTTGTTCAGCTGTTGCTGGGCCAGGGTTACTCTCAATATCCCCGCCACAAAGCAACAATATCAGCAGATAAAACGCTGGGCTATGAAAAACTGAAGGCCTCTTAACATACAGACGATTTGACAACACAAAACCCCGTGGCTGGCAGGAAAAGGTAAGATAAAGCATTCGGGGTGGAACCGGCAAAATGTAGTGCGACGGTTTCAAAGAGTGAAAAAGACCAACCTGGGTGAGCAGCAGTAAACTTGTAAGGGTCACCGCCATCTCGCCGGTTCCACGCCCCATCCTTACAGCTAGCCTCTATAGTTACAGTGCTGCTCCGATGCTTTTGTAGCCGACACTTGGCAGCGTCAAGGCCCACTTGGCAATGTTGCCAGCTTGGAATCGCAAAATGTTCAAATTCGTCGCTGGCTGGGCACTGTTGAAACCCGAAGCTCTCAAACGATGCAGTCGTACACGAAGAAGCTCTGTCGACCATTTCCGAGCATACGTCGTCGAACGGAAATCCGTCAGGAAGGACCGCCATCGAAATGTTCGCCGAAAACACCTGCGTGAGAAGTAGAAAATTTGTAAAGGTCACCGCCATCTCGCCGCTTCCACGCCAAAGTTAGATTTGTGCTATGTGCCATTAGAATACCCAAGCTGATGCCACACAAGGGATTTTAATCCAAGTAACTTGGAAGACGGTGATACTAACGACACGTCGTGGTGTAAATATCCTAGGTTGTGGGTGGGCGCATGAAAATTATTAGGCGAGTATTTCAATCAGTATACAGTGACTATGCCTTCATCGGAAGGCCTTATAAGTTGGCAAAATGTAATGCTGACAATAAAAAAAATATTAGTGCATTCTTAGTAACATTAGCAAACAGGCCATTCCAGAGCATGCAAACTGTTGTTTTGGAGAACTGAAATGCTGGTATTTTTTCAAGATGGCAGACCCCATATAGCTGTCAGTGAAGGCATGTGACAAAACATTGAAGGGAAGGTAATAATGTGGGTAATAAAAAGCTGAGGCCCAAGGGAGTGCCTTGGGGAACGTCCGAGATTGCAGAAAAAGGCAGGATGCATAAGAATTTGTTTAAGCTTGGATCCAGTTTAGAGCTATTGGATGCAAGTTAAAGCACGAGAAATCCATCCTTACATAAATAAGAGGCTGGCATGCTTTTTCAAAGCAAAGAAAAAAATCAGCATAGGCGGATGTTCCAGTCAAGGTGCCTGTCGTAAAGAACAAGAGAAAGTTGGCTATTGCAGAAGTGTTTTCTAAAAGTTTGCCGATTTGGATGGGGCAACTTAATGGGCCAAAACAATCCAGCAGGATCAAGAGTATGAAATGCGTTCGATGATTTGCAGCACATGCCAATGCCACAAATAGGGCCATAGGTGCCAGGTGATTAAGTGTAAGAAACAGAGGGGCCAAGCTATGATGAGGCAGGAAGCTATCTGCACAGCATGCACTAGATATGCCTACACAACCTGCTTCCTCTCCCGTTGTTGCTTTCTGTAAATTTCACAGAACTTGATCCTAGTGTACTGTGGGGTGAACCGATGGCTAGTTGGCATGCCGAAACTGTGCTAAGGTTTGGTTTGGTTTATTGGAGTTTAACGTCCCAAAGCTACTCAGGGACGCCGTAGTGAAGGGCTCCGGAAATTTCGACCACCTGGGGTTCTTTAATGTGCACTGACATCGCACAGCACACGGGCCTCTAGAATTTCGCCTTCATCGAAATTCGGCCGCCGCGGCCGGTATCGAACCCGCGTCTTTCGGGTTAGCAGCCGAGCGCCGTAACCACTGAGCCACCGCGGCGGGGCACCGTGCTAAGGGACGACGACAGAGCAAGAATTGCCACCCTGTGCAGTGGTGTTCCCGTCGTCTTTGTTCCTAGCGTAGCTTTACCAGCTCCACAGGGCTTATTTTGCTGTCTGCAAGTAATCATGTCTGTAGCAAGCAGTCACAGGGAAATGCACGTAGCAGATAGACATATGCAAGTGCATCGACAACATCTTCTCAAAGCTTCGCGAATGTCTTGTTAATCAAACTGCTGCGGCTGACCGAGGAAGCGGTGCTGGACAACCACTTAACACCAAAAAAAAGCCGATTTCGCGAGCAGCTCTGCAACAATAGCATTGTGAATACATCCAGTTTCGTACTGATGATCTCCCGATCGAAATGGACCGTGAGCAAAATCAACAAGAAACACTGTCATTGCCCATGAGGCGCTTCAAGACCACTGCATTTTTCTGATTGCAGTGGAAACCAAAAGCCCACTTCAACTTAATATTGCCAAGCATTTGTCAATATTGACTTAACACTGCTAAGCAAAAAGAGAAAAAAAGCAATGGCAAAGGTGATTTTTTTTGTTTTTCATCAAGACTCGTTATGCCCAACTTACTCTGTGGACAGTTTTGATCGCATAAGCTGCTGCCACACTTTTTTTCTGCGCTACATCAGTTGCAATGCTCATGAAAAACAGACTTGTGGAGACGAATCGTGGGCACCAGTCATCGTCAGGTCTCCACAAATATATTCGGCTCGACGCGCTCAGCCAGGCTGGGATGGAACAGCGCTGCGCCGGCCTTGCAGTTAAGCAGCCATGAAAATCCAGTCTGCGCGTGCTTGGCAGGCGTACTGGGACAGTCGTCGTCTTCGGCTGCCGGACCACGATGGCACGCTACAGGGCCCCCCCTCTAGCGATGAAGCCATGAGCGAGTTGTGAATGGTGAAAAGCGGATAGGCTTGGCGCAAATCGTACGCGACGAGGACTGGCACGGTCGGGAGGGAATGCAGCGGCACAGTTAGCGATGACGTCGGTGTCAAGATGAGCAGGTTTAAGGCGGTCAACTGAGATTGTGTCCTGCCGGCCGTTGATGAGCAGGAGAAAGTGCTTAGGAGCACGCCGGAGCACTTGGTACGGACCATCGTATGGTGGCCGTAAGGGCGGGCGTACGGCGTCGTGGCGAACAAAGACGTGAGTGCACCGCTGAAGGTCGGAGGGGACGTGGACACGACGGGAATACTGGCGTTGACGTAGTGGAACTACACTGCTCATAGCGCTACGTAGGCGGTAGGCGTAATCTGAGACGTCAGCAGGCGTGGGTGGTGAGGGCTCGAAGAATTCGCCAGGGACACGGAGAGTAGTGCCAAACGTTAGCTCTGCTGCGCAGGTAGAAGAGTCACTGCGAAGTGCAGTGCGGAGACCAAGCAGGACGAAGGGTAGGCGCTCAATCCATGGCGAAGGAAAAGTGGACGCCATAAGTGAAGCTTTCAGCTGCCGGTGAAAACGCTCAATGACACCGTTGGAAATCGGGTGGTAAGAGGTCGTCTTGATGTGATTGACGCCGAGGAGCCGAGATAGGTTAGCAAATAAGGTGGAGTCAAATTGACGACCACGATCAGTCGTAATGGTGCAAGGGACACCGTAGCGGCTTATCCACAGTGTGATGAGTGCTCTTGCGATCGACTCCGCCGTTATGTCCAGAAGGGGCATCGCTTCAAGCCATCTCGTGAACCTGTTTATCCTCTTTTTTCTGCACTTTGAGAGCAGATCATTCCGCTGATTGCGTCTCACAAAGCGAACAACTATGTTCTTGACATCCGCGTTAAATGTACGCACATAGTGACACGTGTCAATGTCAACCATGATGTCAATGGTTACCCCTACACTCTCGCCTATCTTGCTTATCATTTCAAGCGGGTCCTTTCCATCCGAAACGCCCTTAATCTCGAGGTTGTTTAGGCGTTCGTATTGCTCGAGCTCTTCACATCTTTGTGATAACCGGGCGTTTTCGCCTTTCCGTTCTGTATTTTGCTTGAGCAGTTCCTGCATTTCAAGCCTCAAGTTTTTGATCTCGGCAGTAGTATCTTTGACATCATTGCAAAAATCGGTGCAGTAGGATACTCCTTTCTTAAGCTACCGCATTTCTTCCCTGAAGTCACGCCTCAAATTCTCAAGAGCCTTTGTCATCTCACGCAAATCTTTTATATTTGTGGCGTCCTGTTCCAAAGGGACGCCGCCCCCCTTAGCAGTGCTCTTTCCAGCATCTTTTCCCGCCATTAGACATGTGGAGAGGCGACGCCCAAGGACTGGAGGAGGGGCGGATGAAGCCAAGCTCTAGCATATGCTCAAATTCCTTTTTGGCGACAGCGAGGCGATCCGGTGCGAGGCGACGAGCGCGAGCAAACACGGGAGGCCCAGTCGTCACAATAGGGAAGCGCACCTGAAGTTTGCTCCCACTGCACCAGCGCCACTTCTCCCCTGCCGGTCATTTTGGCGTTCCTGTCCGGGCACGTCGCGGGCGGAGCGCATTGAGCCAGCAGCCTGTCGACTGGTACGCGCGTGCTGCTCGCGCCGCTGACACTCTCTCTTTCATTGTGAGCACGTGCCGTCCTGCTCGCGGGCGCACAAAAGTGTTGTTGCCGCTCGCTGTGAATTCCGCGACGTTCTAAGAGTGGAGAAACTTGTTGTGTCTGGGGCTGTCACAATAGTTCTCTGAACATCGACGGCCAAGGACTGCCCGTGGAATTCTACAGATTTCCTGGACATGTCCTACATTCTTGGGGAAAAAATTTAATATTGGAAAATTGTAACGTACAGTAACGGAAATATTGAAGGTAATGGTCCACCCTTTCTATATGCAGCAAAATCTTAAATATTTTTCATCGCTCGTATCGAGCAGTTGACGATAGGAAAAACGTTAATACGAAAAAAAATGCAAGCCTATCGATGGGCAATTGCTATTGTGAAATCTTCCAGTATATGAAAAAAAAATGCGTTCATACACTTGTTCCTACTATTGGATTGGATTGGAAAACGTTTATTGTCAGCACTGAGCCCTAGTGGGCATTATACTAGGTGGCTTCGAGCCCATGGCTCTTGGCGACCTTGTGAGCCCACTCAGTGGCCCGGACTTGCGTCAACGGGTCTGAGCTGGCCAGTATAGCCTCCCACCGCTCTAGAGAAGGGACTGGTAGTAGGTCCGCCGGTGGCGGCGCCTTTTTGCAGCTCCATAAAATGTGGTCATATTCGGCTATCTCGCCGCATTGTTTGCAAGTAGCGTTGTATTGTGTTGGATACATGTGTGCTAGTCTCGACGGGCTAAAGAAGGCTCGCGTCTGGAGCCGACGCCACGTTACCTCCTGGCTTTTGTCGAGCTTTTTGTCTGGTGGCGGATAGATCCTCCTTTCCAGTTGAAACTGATTGGTGTATTCGTGAAATGATATGAATGCATCTCTCGTGAAATTTGGGGACTCAAGCCGGCTCACTGCTCGGCTGACATAACCTCGAGCTATACTGTGAGCCAACTCGTTTCCCCTGTTCCCCGAGTGTGCCGGCACCCATATTAGTTCCACCTCTCTTTGGTCCCAGTCTTTATATCTTAGGATTCGTTCTGCCTCCTGGGAGATCATACCCCGCACAAAATTGTTGATAGCCACCTTGGAGTCGCTAATTATGGTGACTGCTTTGGTGCTGGCCATTGCCATGGCGATAGCCGCCTCCTCCGCTGTCCCTGAGTTTTTTCGTTTTGACCGAACCGGCCGTTAATGTTTCACCCGAGTCGTTCACGGCCACGACCACAAAGGAGTCGCCTCCTTCGTATTCCGCCGCGTCTACATAGGTTGTGTATTCCGAGCCTTCGAGCTTGGCTTCAAGGGCCTTTGCTCTGGCTCTCCTCCTGCCTTCGTGAAAAGCAGGGTGCAGGTTTTTTGGAAGTGGTTTAATAGTGAGTAATTTTCTAACTTTGGTCTGTAATTTTGCATGCGCGTTTCTTTCCGGAATTATATCATGTAATCCTAGGTTCTCAGGATCTTTCTCCCCGGGGGTGAGGTCGCAAGCCTCCTTAATTTTTAAAATTAAAAATTAAATGTTAAAAAATGTTAAAATGTTAATTAAAATGTTTTTGTCCGGAACTGTTGGGTATGAAGTGGATGAGAACGAGAAACGGCAGGCCTCGATAACTGCTGTGTGCCATTTTTATATGGTGAAGAAGAAGAAGAAGAACTGCTGTGGGCAGGGTGAAGTAAGCTTTTTCCTGTTGCTAAACACGTTTGGCATATTGCACGCGTAATATTATTTCTGAGCAGTTTTGGCTGTAATTCACTAAGCATGCAGTGTTTAGTAAAGCTCGCGCTAACGAAACTCATTTCTTTTGCCATTTTTTATTTTGGAGACTGACCACAGCTAGCGGCATTATGCAGACGCGTGTGAGGCAAGGTCAGTGATCGCCTCAATGTTCCGACTTGTGACGCCTGGCTCAATTTTCGAAGCTGCTTTACATGTACAAAATTTTTAAAAACAAAAATAATCAAAATGTTTGCTTGCACATGAATGAGCGTTTGCATATGAGCGATGGCTCTGCAAATAAATTGTTTTGGGGATGCGCGTGCGCTGTAATCGGCATTAAAATAAATATACCAACCGCTTATCTTCATTGTAGCGATTGACCAAACTAGAGCATTTTTTCTCTTTGCCGTACATAGCAAGAAGCTGGTAGGCGCTTTTCGTGAGTGTTTTCGTTTTTCTCCTCTGCCTCGCGTGTCGCCTTAAGGCCACTTTATTTTAAGTTAAAATAAAAATTATCTCCATTATTATTCAGCGAAACACGTAACAAAATCCTTATTATTTGGCCAACAAACCTGCATGCACCTAACTGCTCAGCCACCCAACGAAATTAAGCATCTTGCGAAGATGGCCGCGCCAAAAAAAAATGGTATTTACCTCAAATACCACGTCTTAAATGACCTCGTCATTTACTTGCGATACACATTTCGCCGTTACGGTACCGGCTTTTTCGTCAACAATCTGCTTCACGTAGTGGGCCTGATCCACTAGCAGTTCATTTTTCAAGTTTGCGCAGCGAAAAAAAAAATTACTGTCCACTATTTCTTTTAACCTACATCTCAGAGCGTACTGCCGCGACAGAAAGAAATGCGAACAGCGCAGTGCCTGGGCGCTCCGCTGTTGAATTTTATAATACACAAATACGCTAGAGACATCTGTGATACAATAATGCACCACTCTAGCGTCTTTTTGTTACTACCGAGATAAAAACGCATTGAAGATAAATTCCGACTGCGCAGCGCGTGGGCGCCGTGCTGTCCGCATTTTTTTCTAGCGCCCCTGTACATTTTGCTAATCCTCTGAAGCTCGTCAGCGTTCAAGCACGAGGGAAAAAGCTCGCGTCTGCTCAAAGAGATTTGCAGGCTGGCCAACACGTGCAAAGTACGTGCAGAACTGGCTTTTTTTCAGGAGAAAGCGCGCTGCTCGCCCAGCTACTCAATGGGAGGGAGACCGGTTTGCCCGGACAAAAGTGCGGAGTCGCCCGGAGAGGGCGCTTTTCAGTGGCGTCCGCAGCGCCCCCCTGCGAAGCTGCGGTCCCCTATATGATGAGTCACGTTGTGAGCGACTGGCGCTTGGAGGGACCGGGGTCGGAAGACATCTGGAAACTCAGCAAGGATGCTGGACCAAGGGTCGGAAACGGTGCTGTGCGCCTGGAGGAGCCGGAGTGGTGGAGCGCGGCAAGAGACGCCTTGGACGACTAGGCTTGTTTCTGAATCCAGTATTCTGTTTTGCCGCATGTCAACTAGGAGCCTGTAGTGCCATAGGAAGTCGGCGCCGATGATTGGCGTGCGCACGTCCGCGATAACAAATACCCAGCGAAAAGTACGGCGGAGTCCGAGGTCAAGCGTTACCGACTTCTGGCCGTATGTCCGTATGGTGGATCCGTTGACTGCGGTCAGAGGAGGAGAGTCTAAAGGACGGCGCCGCTCAGCCAACGTAGGCGGAAGAACACAGATCTCGGCACCAGTGTCGATGAGGTATCGGACTTTGATTACACGGTCAGTGACGTGGAAAAGGCGACTGGACCGCGGGCCGAGAACACCGGTCGCCTTCAGTGTTCCGCCGGACCGTTTCCCGCGAAGAAGCAGGGCTGGCGGCAGTGGCGTGCGCGAGAGCCGTATCGGCGGTGGAACCAGCAAAGGGTCGTCGAGGGCGGAGAACGATTGCCAGAAAAACTGGGGCTTCTACGGCGGGGTGGAGACGACGAATGCGGCCGGCGAGCACGAAGAGCTGCAACTTCAGCTGTAAGCTGCGCCACCTGCCGGGCTAGCTCCTCATGAGCAGCAGTGAGACGGGTATAGCAATCGTCAGGAGCTGGGCTCGATAGCTGAGGGGCAGGAGGGCGATGAAGTGTTGCAAGGGAGGGAAAGCCGACGTCCATGATCTTATCCGCAAGCGTAGCCAGGGATTCCAGGGTCTGAGACAAAGACGCGCCCAGGATCATGCGCACCTGCGGAGGCAGGCGCTGCAGGAAGAGTTCCCGCAGGAGCGTGCTGTCGTGGGAAGTAGCCAAGTCTCCAGCCAGGGCGGTCATGCGACGCAACAGCTCGGTAGGTTTGCGATCTCCAAGCTCTTCTGAGGTAAGGAGCTGCTGCAGGCGACGCGGCTCCGTTTCAGTAGTTCTCTGGATGAGCATCGCTTTGAGATGATCGTATGGGCGATCGGCAGGCGGAGAGCGCAAGACGTCGCGAACAACCGCAGCAGTAGCAGGCGTGAGCGCACCAATGACATGGCACCAATGACTCCGGACTTCGCGTCTTCGTTCTCTGCTCCTGCCCTGCGCTTTGCATCAGCCGCTTCGCTAGGCCTACCGCTGCCCGGAGCTCGAGACCCCGCCTACCTTCCATCGTGTAAGCCCTGGCCATGGATCCCTCCACTCCAGTGCCGTCTCCGTCGCCTCGCACGCTGCCACTTCATGAGTCCGCGGTCTCCGCCCTCAAGCTCCCCGACTTCTGGTCATCGGACTCGGAACTTTGGTTCCTCGCAATCGAGGCCTTGTTCCGCCGGCACCGCATCACGTCCGGGTCACCAAATTTGTGGAGACGAATCGTGGGCACCAGTCATCGTCAGGTCTCCACAAATATATTCGGCTCGACGCGCTCAGCCAGGCTGGGATGGAACAGCGCTGCGCCGGCCTTGCAGTTAAGCAGCCATGAAAATCCAGTCTGCGCGTGCTTGGCAGGCGTACTGGGACAGTCGTCGTCTTCGGCTGCCGGACCACGATGGCACGCTACAGACTCATAAGTTGGCACATATTAGAGATTTGTACACTGTCAACCAGCCGTGATTTAAATGCGGCAGTGATTCTTGTTTGTAATCGCGTAATACCATGCTGTCACAACCTAAACCGAAATGGCTAGAGGAAGTGTTCAGTCACCCGTTCATTATGTAGATATTTATTGCAGGCAAATGTGCGCACAGCCGGCAGGAAATAAAAAGAAATGACGCTCCCGAAGATACATTTGCACTGCACCGATGTTTTCACACAGCTTACACAGTTCCTCCGGCGAGTAGTAACCCGAGCAACCATCATCACAAAATGTATTGAGTGGAGCACCAAGGCGCAGAAGGACGGCGACATCGCTGTGGTCGCCGCAGAAAACAGTCGACGGCCGCGCAGCAAATCTCGCGTCACGTCGCACACACGGAAGTTCTCAGGCACAGTCGCAGCACGAACCGCGATCAAAACGATAATGAATGCGTAGCAGAAGCAACGTCATGTGAACGCTTCGCGATCACTGTAACCATCGCAACGAATTCGACTAGCTGCACAACGCCACGTTCCTTTCAGCATTCGGAAAGTGCTTAGTGAGCTCTCAGAGGTGCACATTTCGCTGCGTTGACGTAAAAGCACTCGCTCCGATCGCAATCACTTTCACAACGCTACGCACACATTAGTCACTGTGCTAAGCAGCTCATGCACACACAAGAAGTTCACCGTGAGCAGCTGTTACTCACCGCTGTGCGTGATGATCCTCGCAGGAATTAGGAACGTTTGTAACAACCACAAACAGCTCCATATAAACACTTCGTGACTCCGCCCACGCATAGGTCTTGCGTAGGTCTCAAGAGGCGCTCTGTCAACTCCATCAGCGCCGATGAGTACAAAATAGAACTCGGGGAACTGTCGCTCGCCGCTGCTGCATGTGAAGTTCGCAATCGCTCTGAGCATTCGTAATACCAACATGTGACAAATATAATATGCTTCGCGGCATAGCTGCCGCCACCTCTGCCTCGCTCCCCGGTTCAGTCGACGGACGGCCATCTTGCCCCGGCCAAAGCGGAGGCGCGGC
The DNA here is from genome assembly GCF_055824585.1 of Amblyomma mixtum. Taxonomy (NCBI): domain Eukaryota; kingdom Metazoa; phylum Arthropoda; class Arachnida; order Ixodida; family Ixodidae; genus Amblyomma; species Amblyomma mixtum. The sequence continues at coordinate 14,773,573 of NC_143014.1, read as the reverse complement.
GGGCATGAGACGTCGCGTAAAAAGAAGCCAATAGCTGCAATCCGGTCGCCGGCCGGATCCGCTCGTCCGCCCGAAAGTTGAAGTTGACCAACTTTCCCTCCGCTCGCCGGACCGGGTGGATGCCTGTTGTCTGGTCTGAGCGGCCCGCCATCCGCCTGCCGGGCGGAAAGCGCAAAAAAAGACGGTGGTACGACCGCTGTTGTGATCGGGGGCCCAGCCAGCGGAGACAGGCGAGCCGGGCTGACGCCATCGGGCTACGCTGACCTTTCGGAAAGCGCTGCTGTTTCTCGGAGAAAACGCAAGGAAACGCTGGCCTGGGGGCGGCTTCTGGCGACGGCGTCGGCGTGAACAAAGGCTCTAATCGCCTTCGCCGGCGATGCTGAATGCGGCACTGGTGCCGAACTGCGCTCTGCTGTGGACCAGCAGAGGAGACAGCGAGCGGCGGCAGCGGCGGCGCCGACCCATCGCCCGCTTTCCCCTGTGCGGCCCGACAAAGCGGGGGTGATCACGGCTGATTTGTCCCTTCCACCCGCCTGAAGAGGTCACCGGTGTGAGCCGTCAGCACTCGCGTCTCCCACGACCAGGATCGCCACACAGCAGCTAACGACCTTTGGGCCTGGTCGGCCCGCGGTAAACCAAGCAGTTCGCGACTGAGAGGCGCCAAGTTCCTCCTTGCCAGTGTGTGTGTCTGTGCGGTGTGCGCGGTCACGTGAGGAGGGCGGAGCCTATGAAGCGGCTAAAGTCCCATTGGACACTCGACCAGCTACCTGATTCCCAGGCTAGGTGCCTAGGGAATGTGAAGTGTACTTAAGCCGCAATCTGTGCTGTGTCACAGAGCTTCTTCCCTGACCTCTTGTCGAGAGCTCCATCCCTTTTCTGACTTTTGATCTCCTTGTTATTTTTTAAATTATGTAAAATAAACCCCTCAAGTTTTCTACCTCCCCTGAAGTCTTCCCTCCGCAGTCTGCCCACTTCGTCCTCATGCGGTGAAGCCCCTGGTCCCGAGACACCATTCACATCAACGGATGGCAGCGGTGGGATGGTCTGCGCGGCGTCATGGCTCTGGTATGGGTAAGTGCGCGGTCTTGTGTCTGAGTTTTGCCAGGTTGTACAACTTTGGAAATTTGTAAACCTAGGTAATGTTATGTGGCTGCAGAGATTGCCTGGGAATCTTCTCTGACCACGTAGTGTAGAGACTAGCCGTCGCTTGGGAGCAGACATGGACTGGAAAAAGCTGCGCAAACCGGACCTGATTCTGATATGCGGGAAATTGGGCATTGATTGTGGGTCGATCCGTAGGAAACCGCTCTTAATTGAGGCAATTGATGCAAGCGGTGAAGTCGCGGAGGAGATAGTCGGATGTTGGGAGGACATTCGGGAGAAATTACAGAAGGCACGGGAACAAAAGAAGCGAGAGGATGAGGAAAAGAGGAAGCGCGAAGAGCATGAAAGGGCGATCGAGAAAAACGGCTCGATCAAAAGACGCGCGAGTGGGATGAAGCAGCTCGCGAAGAGCGGGAAAAGGTACACGAGAGAGAGCTGCGGGAACTCACACGTGAGCTTAAATTGATCAAAATGCAAAGAATTCGACCTCGCTTAAGTATTTTCAAAAGCGGTGAAAATTTCAAGACTTTCCTTAAAAATTTTGAGGAAATTTGTATGGAGGAGCAGCTAGACCGGGGTTATTGGTCAGTTATGCTGCTAGCTTTTCTTCCGTGTGAAGTCGCCAATGTACTTGCGCGGCTGTCGGACGAGGACGGGAAAAACTACTCGAAAGCTAAAAGTGCGCTCCTCCGACACTTTCGAATTCCCGCGGAGGCTGATTTCGAAAGTCAAAGTGACAGTGGTAAGCTACACCACGACAATGTCAGCGACCGACTTAGGAGCTCCGCTCAGTCGCCGGAAGACACGACAGCTGCTAAAAAGTGCCGGGATAGGGCAGACTTGGTCCCAGAAAGAAGGGTCACTTCAGCAGCGAGGACCGATGACTTCGGTCAAAAATCTAGCCAAAAGTGCATATCCGCAAGCCGTGAGGGCTCGGGAGATAATGTGGGCACCCATGCTATAGCAGTAAGGAAAGGCGCAGCGCGGCGGTTTTGAGCCCAGAGGAGCGTGCACTTTCCGGGAAAGAGGCAGATTGCTGCGATCGAGAGGGCAGTACCCCGGACAAAAGCGCTACGTTAGCCGAAGAGTGTGGCTCAGATCAAGCTGCGGGCCAGAGCGTTAGGGTCGCAGGACCGAATAGCAAGCCTCAGGAGAGCAAGCTGTGCTGAGGAGAGAGTAAAGTGCCGATGAGACAGTTAGATACTGCGACTCACCGAAAACACGAGCCGATAGTTGGAATTCAAGTGGGAAATGCGGCTCGGTGCTGCGTCAGAGAGCAGATGCGGAGGGTGAGGACACCGCGAGAAAGTTTGGCGCGCAGGGCCGATCTGCTAGGACAGTTTCCAGAAGGCGGCCGCGCGCAAGGAGAGCCAAGCAAAGGGGTGGTCTCCAGAGAACGAAGAAAGTACGGGCCGAGGGCATTGTAAGGTTAAACGCTGACCAACGGTGTAATCGTCCGAGACGGTCACCGGGGCACTCCAGAAGCGACAGGCACCGCACTAGGGCCAGGCTGACTAGAGGGGTACGGACAAAGCGAAAGCTACCGGCCCCATTGTGGCGACACTGCGGAAGTTTTTGCGCGACGAGTGAAAGTTGCAGCAGGCCACAGAGAAGCAAGCATAGCTACCACCCGAAAGAACGCAGCAGAACGCGTTTCAGTGTAAGGCCATTCTTGAATCAAGAGGGGAATGCTCGTGGGCATTTCGTTCATACTCGATCGTCCCCCTCTCGCATTGTTGGAGACGGGCGGCCGGGGTGCGGAACGAATCAGTGTCGCGTGCCGTCTGGACCTCGAAGGTGTGAACGCGCACTTAAGCCCTTCTGCTTCTGTCAGGTCTCGGCGGCTGAGGCTACTGTCAGTCTGCGACCGCGCAGAGCGCGGCTGAAGAATGGGTGACCCCTTTCGATTCGCGACGTGGGTCGTTAGCAGATTTTGAGAATGTCTCTCTGCTGCTTGCTTTTTCTTTCTTTTTTTTTGCTGCTGCGGAAGGGTTTTGAGCGTATGTAATTTTAAATGCTTTGTTAATTTTCGCAGCAGTGTGCGTAGCATTTGTTTTGATGCAAATTGTGTTGCACCATGCAGTGGTGGTCCCTATGTGTAGCAGCGTGCGCTGACACGCGGAAGTGCTAGCCAGATAGGCCACTGTAGGTTACTAGGATAAGCGCCTTGGGTGGCTTTCTTGTAAGACATTAGAGAGTTTTAGAATAGCGTCGGGGCGAATAGGGTGACCCTATCCGCATGCGCTTAGCGTCAGGGGAACGGGTTCACGTTGTCTGTCTATTGAATAGGGTCGCGGATGGTCGCTTTGCGTTGCTCGAAGGCAGCGCCATAACGGCGGGAAAGAGAAGGTTTTAGAACAAATAAGTTAATATATATGCTGCATTTTTCATTGTGCAAATAAAACGATACGTTAACTGTTGCAGTTACCAATTACTACTTAAGAAATGTGAAAAACGATGCAAATAATTTTTTATAATACGGACATGTTCAATCCGAGCCAAGACTAACCACACACATTGCCCCTCCGTGAGCGCGCCTTGCTTTACTTTTGTGCATAAGTTCTGCGCCCGCTTTGGCGCTAGCTGTGCAAGAAATGCTTTTCAGATTTTTTTGTTGTTTGCCACGTGCAGAACAATCTCGGGCGGAACACGCAATGGTAACTCTCGCAAATGAAATTATTTTCAGTTTTATTTACGTCCGCACGAATAAAATATACTGCGTAAATAAGAAAAGTGTGTTGCTGCGATGCCAATTCTTCGTGACTCCTTTTTGACACCAAAATTGCAAACCTATTAGTGGAGATCAGTAGTACAAACCTCCCGCGTTTTCTGATGTCAGTCGATGCGTACTCGCTAATCCTAGCAGCTCTGTAAACACGGAAGCAATCTGGAAATTTGGCGAATTTTATCGTTAAAATTTTGTGGCTCAGGCAACTTCAGCCAAAGCGAAAGCTTCATGCGCCTTTCGTTTGCCGTGAGCGTGAACCACAGAGTAGCGGCAACGACGAATCGGTGATGAAGCGAGAGGGCCCGCTTCGAGAGGCGCCGCCATGTTGACCGAACGTAAAGCGGCTTTCGGGCGCACGCTATTTGGCCGATTTAGCGTTAGCGTCGCCCGCTTACCCAAAGACCCAAGGGCCGATAGCGTTCTGCGCATGCGCAGTAGCGTCCCGCTATTCCCCTATGACCCATAGTGATAGGGTGACGCTATATTAAAACTCTCTATTAAAGAGATTAATGGAACTTTTGCTCCGATGTTGAGCGAGGCTTTGGAAGGTTGTGCAATGGTGACGGCAGTATGCTGTCAGGTACGCTGTCAGGTAGTATGCTGTCAGGATGAGGGGGAAAGAAAGCCCGTTCGTAACTTTTGGGATAATTATGAATTGAACTTCGTTGCAAAACGGGCGAGAAAACGGGAACGCAACGGCCTCAAAAAGAAAAAAAAATGTTTTCTCAGTAGCCCGGTAGGAAGCGTTTAAGGTACCCGAGGAGAACAATTTGGACTTGTTTTCTTTACATTGCATCTCTGAATCGTCACCGTTTTGTTTTTTGTCGTCTAGTTTGAGCGGTTTTCTTTGACCAAAATTCGGAAACGAGTAGCTTCCAGTACAAAAGAAAACAAAAATTGGCTCAACTAGGTCCGATAGGCCAGCTTTCCAGGCATGGGCTTTCCAGGCGAAGGCTGTCTTGTGTATCAAAATTTACAGCCTTTGTTTAACCTTATCCTAAAACCTGGCAGGTCTCGCAGGTTGGCCGCGTACTGCCCTGCTGGAGGTATGGGCTTAGCGTAGGCCTGATCACTAATGTTCCGTTTCGAGGACCACTGCAAGCTGTGCAGGGCTTCCTGGCCGACCTGTCCACCAGAAGGACTCAGACACTGACGCACATTCGTGGTGCACCCACCAGCTGCAACCACTTCGTGGCGTCTTCTTGGCGGCGGAAGGACTGTTGTGGATAGCCTCCAGCCCTACTTGTGGCGATACGCGGCAGCTGCCTTCCACAACGTGGTGGAAAGGGTTATACCGCCTTGCCTGCTTCCGGCAAGCCGAAGGACAGACCTCCCTTTCCACTTTGTTTACGAAAGCGGCCGCCTCGTGTCGTCACGAGTAGGGCTCGAGGCTATCTGCCACTCGCTGCGGTGTTCACGCTCATAAATTTCATGACTGTACAACTTTGGAAGTACGGTCAGTTTTCCTACGGATCAAATTTTCGCCATGTATTTACTCCCCACGAATATGGTTTGGTTTATTGGGGTTTAATCTCCCGAAGCAACTTAGGCTATGAGGGACGCCGTAGTGAAGGGCTCCGTGAATTTGGACCACCTGGGGTTCTTTAACGTGCACTGACATCGCACAGCTCACGGGCCTCTAGAATTTCGCCTTCATCGAAATTCGGCCGCCGCGGCCGGGATCGAGCCCGCGTCTTTCGGGTCAGCAGCCGAGCGCCGTAACCACTGAGCCACCATGAATATGGAGCCATGGATATGGAAAAGCTGTACAGGCAATGAGCAGGTGAAAATGCAGGGCCGTTGGGGTCCGCGAATTTTTGTCAGGTTATTACGAACTGTGATGACAACAAAACACCGCCTGTCCTAATCGGCTGCTTCATTTCCTGTGTTTTAAGAGAGCCTTGTTATGCAAACAATGCAAGCGATTTTATTCTTTGCAGTCATAGCACAAGACATGGCGACGCCTTACGCCAGAATATTGCCTAAATTGTTACGTTTTGCGGGTTGGTGGCATCTTAACGTAGCCGCGATTTTCGACAGCGGACATGAGGTGGCAACCATACTGAGCACTGCCTTTCTCTTTGGTTAGGTATCTAGTTCCAAAATGTGGTATTTTGTAAGCTCTTCGCATCTGAAAAATGTGAAAAGAAGTTTCCTCTTCGCTTCCGGTTTCTGAACACCTTCCATTGATGTGAAATTCGTGGAGGCAAGCGTTCCGGTTCCAACTACTGATCCCGGAAAGGCTGCGAAAGACATATACAAGGTCCCCTGCTCGAAGTGCTCGGCTTCGTACACTGGCGAAACCAAGCGCTTCGCCGAAAGAATGAAGCAGCATAAAGCGGATACCAAACAAATGAACGGTGAATCGAGCGCGTGTAGGCAAGATGGACTTCGAGGGAACTATTGTGCAGACGCGGGGCAATGTTAACCGCTCCCTAGATTCCCCCTCCCCCCTCTTACATCCACGGTCTACGTCCAGTGCCGGGCGGATGATTAACCGAAGGCTTCAAAATTCAAGCTGAAAGTCGCCCTCGGTCACACTTGATGAAGGAACCCAGTAGGTTCCGAAACGTGGTGTTTTTTCGTTTGTTTCTTGCTTTTTTTGTGGTTGGCTTTCTCTCTGGCTTAAATTCCTTTCACAACCAGATCGACCTGTGTCGAATGTTTTCTTATCAACCCTGGCCACGACTGTGAGGCCAAAGTTGAACAGAACACAGGTCGGGGTGAGAGGAGGGGTGGTAGTTTTCTATTGCTAACAATGCCGAAGAAATTACAATGCAGCTTCGCCCCCCTTGGTATGTTAGTCACCCTTGCTCGTCCTTTGACCTGTACACAAAGTGGCGACGCCCTCAAAAAGCGCGGCTGGGGCCCAGCAAGGAAATTGCATGCAAGCTTCAACTGCGTGTATGCGAAACGCTGTCTTTTGTTTGCATACTATGATTTCAATAACTGCTTTTGATCTGGTGCCTGGAACGCGTGAGGAACCTTGTGTCAAGTGAAAAGAAAATTATATAGGAATGCCCATTTGAGTGCAAGAAAGGTACAAAGGCAGTGCGAATGTACAAAAGCCTCAGTAAGACCATTTTATTTTTTCAGGTTGATGCTTTATGGGGAAAAGCCCCGCCGCGGTGGCTCAGTGGTTACGGCGCTCGGCTGCTGACCCGAAAGACGCGGGTTCGATCCCGGCCGCGGCGGCTGAATTTCTTGAAGGCGAAATTCTAGAGGCCCGTCTGCTGTGCGATGTCAGTGCACGTTAAAGAACCCCAGGTGGTCGAAATTTCCGGAGCCCTTCACTACGGCGTCTCTCATACCCTCAGTCGCTTTGGGACGTTAAACCGCAATAAACAAACAAACAAACTTTATGGGGAAAAGGTTCCCGACCGACGCTGCCTTCCATTCGCCGTATTTCCTTAACGTCTACGAAATCGGCAGTTGATATCCCCTCTTGATCTCGTAGAGGGAAATTGGGTTGATGATAATTGTTGAAGGATTCTTGTCTTGCAGATTCGAATTGCTCAATCACATTGCAAGAGGACACTTCTGGAGAGGTTAAGCTTTTATAATAATTAAAAGCACAAAGGAAGATACAAGCAAGGAGAAAACATATTTACACTTGACTGGCTCGTAGTTCTACGTGACGAAAGCAGCCCTCGGTCCTGCCGAAACAGCTGGTTTTAAACCCTATGTCCCCGCCCTCGGTGGGGAGTATAACCAATCAGGTAGCTGCGCAAACATCCACCCAATCAACTATTGGGGAAAGGAAAACATCATCAATCAGCAATTCGGAAAGGATAACACAACCAATCAATGATTGGGGAAAGAAGGTAACTCATCGCGGCATACACTGTACACATATGTACACTTTCTACCATCACGATTTTGGAGAATAATGCTTTCCTGCTGCGAGCTTCGCGAACACTCTCACCTTCCCAACGTCCGGTTGACCCAAGTTCAAGGAAAGCCACTTCAACCCATCTGTTTCGCATCGTCGCTCCTCATTCCTGCAGCTAGGGTGGCAATATCCTGTTGACCGCGCTTCAAGCTGTCAACGTACGCCGCTGCAGACATGGCACAAAAGCCACGCACTGTGACGCGGACACCGCCTCGCCGCAAGCACGTGCACACAGGATGCGACCTAATGAATCCGTCCCTGAAGAGAGTTTGACCTTTCCCGTAATCCTCCGCTATCCGGCGCCCCCCCCCCCCCCCCCCCCCACCGCCCCCCCGTATCCCGCTGCGTTGAGCTCAACCCTTCTCTGCGGTTGTGCGGAGGGCCCAAGAGAAAGAAAGTAATGGGTATCCCACTAACGCGAACCGGATGCGGAAAAACAAAGTACAGCACCGCGAACTTCACTTCCGCTATCTGCAACTTGTGATACCCTGAAAACCGCGTTCAGCCCCTGTCATCGGACAGGGTACAGTTATGTACTAGATATTACACAACTACTATGTTCGACCGGCTAAAATTTTTTCCTGAAAAACTTGTAATCTTCAACAATACCTATATTATTGAGAAGTGTACTCTGAATTGCTTATGTGAACTTGACTTAAACTACACTTAAAGCACATCATACTTCAAGCTTGGAGGTGTAATGACTTCCATGCGCTTATTTGTGTTTTCTAATCTTTCTTTCAGAAGGAGCCTCTTTTGACATCTTACCTTTTAGCCAGCGATAGCATCATATGCCTGTATGTTGACAGCAAAACATTTCAAGGTGCCATCCTTGTTTTCAAGTCTGGCATCTCTGTTTTCATTCCTTTGAGTATTTCGATTGAATACCAAAAGACAGAGCGGGTCAAGGCACTTCTCTTATTTTCTACAGGGGTCAAGGCGTTGGTTCTGTGTAAACATCAAAAAGCAAGCTGCCCTACACTTGGCTAGAATGTTTTGTACCCAATAAAATATTCGAGCAGGTGGTCCGAGACGGCTGCCGGAAGTACTACCACATGAAACTTCCGGTCGAGAAGGGTGACGACTCACGCAAGATCTTCGAAGAGATCTGCAGGTCCCTGATAGCGGTGTCTAGGGTGAGTGTTCCAAGGTCCGGGCCCACATATTGCTTGAAATCAGTCACTGTAATTTCATTGACGCATTTATTCTGGAACACAAAGCTTTAAAATGACGCTTCCAAAGGAATTGGAAATGTTCTTCCTAATCAAGTGAAGTATACTCGTCTGGGTATCATAAATGCCACCTTATAGTAAAGAAAATTGCTCCAAAAATTTCTTCAAAGGAACAGCCACATACTCCTGAAATGTAGTATAAAGTCAGCTGCTAAGCAGTATATAATACTTCTATTATTTGCCATTCTAACTCCTTTGTGAGCGGAAATTTACTTCAAAATAACCTCTCGTCTAGAGTGCGGTAGCGCTTTTCTTCGTCTAGCACTCCGAAAATACCGCTTCAAACAGAGGAGCACACGATACACCCCTATTCTGAGGAGTACATAACCACCTTTTCGGGAGTGCGCTTCGCCACGAGCCATTTACTCCTATCTGAGTGTTCTTCGGTTTACAGTGTAAGAATGAGCCTGACTGAGGACAAACAAACGTGACGCCATTTTTGGGCTCCATTTCTGTGGGTAGTAAAAAAATTAATCCCTTGTACTCCTAAATACCTCCATTGTATAAGGGAGTAAGTAAAATACTCCATTTATATTTAGTAAATAAAACCTGCTTTTGGGTGTGCGCTAGAGGACAAGCCATCTTCCCCATTTCAGTGTTTGTTAACAGTGGAGCTGATGTGGCATCGATGCCGCAGCCGGGTGCGCTTCTGAACTAGCCAGCACCGTAATAAATGAACTACTCTCGTCACCCCTTTACTGTCAGCCCGTCACATAATAAAATAAAGATATGCTCGATTTCCGCGACGCCTTCAGCAGCGGATCAAGCAGACGCCAGGCGAGCCGCTCCAAGCAGCAGTAGCTACGCGACTATGGGATGACATTTGTTTGCATCCTATTCATCACTTCAACCAGTAACTCCTCGGAAATGATACATTTTTGACATTCATCTATCCCAGAGCTCGTAATGAACGTAAACAAACAATACTAGCGGAGTCGGGTTCGTACGTGCATATAAGACGATCTTCGCCTACCCCTCTACAGTAGGCGAAGTTTTAGATGCTTTTAACACGCATGGACTCGGGCTAAAATTTACCCATGAACTACCTGACGCAGCTGTTTCACAGTTTTTAGACTTGAAACTAACGTTCTCTGAAAGACACGTTTGCTGGGGCTATTACCCTCGTGCAAAAAAAAAAAGATTTGCTGCCTTATGATTCGGCACACTCGAAGACAGTCAAAAGATTCATTTCATCGCGCTGTATTGAATCCTGTCTCAAAAAATCGTGTCCGCATCAGATGCAAAGCAGTTTTCAAAATCAGATTAGCCAACTTTTGGCGGCGGGTTTCCCCCTTTCGGTCTTGATTACTGTCGCTAAGCCCTACTTCTGAAACTGAATAATGGAACAAGAAGAATGGATGGTGATTAAAAGCGATAAGCCGGCGGTTTTGCCGTACTTGCGCAAGACATCGCACAACATCACGAAAGTGACTAAGAGGCATGGTTTGTCCGTTGTATTTTCGGCACCCATCAAGCTGAGAAAGTTATGCCGACGCATTTGCGGCTGCGAAAAAAAGAGGATGCCAGATACGACATGACACTCCGTTTGTGAAGTGCTCAACAGGCCTGATTTATGCCAATTCCCATGAAATGTGGAAAGGTTTGTGTAGGCGAAACCGGCCGCTGCATCAACGAACGATTGGGGTAACATGCCCGAAATTTAAGTCGATCAAAAGATAAGTACGCACATTCGGTTGCGCACGTAAGTGCAGAGGATGCATGGCTCGTTTGGGTGAGACTAGGATCCTAGGTAAGATCGAGTGCGACAAGACTGCGCGTGTTAGCCTGGAAGCATACTATATTAAGAGATATGACGACACTTGCATCAGCACTCCCTCATTATCACTCTTTGCAGCAAAGGTCGACTTTTTGGAAGCAGCTAACGTTTGACTTTTTACGTCTTGTTGCTTATTGTTTATTGTAATACCCACAGCGCCACAAGTGGCATTACAGTGGGGAGAATAACACATCATACAAACAAAAAAAAAGGTAATAAAGTGCAGCACATACAATGCAACCATGATGCAACATTAATACAGCCTAAAAACAGCATTCACAGAGATGAAGAGAATAAATCACCTGACGTAATTAATACCACCTCTTCAGAGAGCCCGTTCCAATCTCTTATAGACCTAGGGAAAAAAGCATATTTGTACATCTCTGATTTACAGTTAATTTCCTTAACTTTTAACCGATGGTCACGGCGTAGCGAAATATAGTTTGGTGAATGAATGTACAGGTCACGGTTAATGCCAGTATTGGAATAGTAAATACTATGAAAAAATTTTAACCTCAAACATATCTACGTTTTTCAAGCGTCTTCCATCCCAGCGAGTTTTTTGCACGCGAAGCGCTAAAGCTCCTAGTATAGTTGTTAAAGACATATCGGATACCCAAGTTTTGTACCCTCTCAAGTTTACCTATATCCGTTTTATGCCAAGGGTCCCATACAGCGCAGGCATATTCGAGAACCGAGCGAACGTTTGTCATGAAAAGTAACTCTTTTGTTTCTAAAGGGAATTGCTTGGTGTTACGCCTTAAAAAACCAAGAACGTGACACGCCTTTCCTGTTACATAGTCGACATGTCGTCTCCAGCTTAGGTTTGAGGTTATGAATACGCCGAGATATTTGTATTCTGATACTGAGGAAAGTTGTGTCCCATTAATTGTATAAGAATTCATGGGGCTTTTTCTTTTTTGTGACTCGCATATACACAGATTTTTGCAGGTTAATAAACATACCCCATTTCTTACACCAATCAGACACCCTGTTCAAATCATTCTGCAACTGCACAAAGTCATTCGGACTATCAACGACCCTATACAATGCGCAGTCATCTGCAAACAGACGAATATGAGAAGAGATATTAGAGCAAATGTCATTCATAAAGATAAAAAATAACAAAGGTCCGAGCACTGATCCTTGAGGTACACCAGAAGATACAATGCATTCGTTTGATAATTTTCCATTAATAACTACTCTTTGTTTCCTTAAGTGCAAGTATTCTTGTATCCAGTCAATCATTCTCTCATCAATGTTATACCAAGACAATTTTTCAAGCAAAAAAAGAATGAGGAACAACATCAAATGCCTTCTTGAAATCCAAGAAGACGCAATCTACAGACAACCCTTCATCAAGTGCACTTGTCAGATCATGAATTAGTTCAGTCAACTGTGTTACACAAGAAAGGCCTTTACGAAAGCCATGCTGCTGATTGCTTAATAAGGAATGCGTATTCATATGATTAATAATGCTAGTGAAAAACACATGTTCCAAAACTTTACAAGCAATACTCGTCAAAGAAATGGGACGATAGTTAGAAACAACATTTCGAGGGCCAGATTTGTGCACAGGAACTACATTGGCTAACTTCCAGTCAGAAGGCAGTGCACCTTCCTCTAAGGATTTTGTGTAAATGACTCTCAGATATGCAGACAACTCACACGCACATGCACGGAAAAGAGCAGTTGGTAGATCGTCAGGACCAGGAGCACTGGCAGCATTCAGCCCTTCGAGTATCAACTCAATTCCTCTTTGATTAAACTCGACACAACGCATGTGATCAGAATTAACTCGACCAAAATTGAGCTCAACGTGAGAGGTGTTGGAAGGAGCAGAGAATACAGAAGAAAAAAACTCATTGAAGCACTCAGCTTTATCGATACTCTCGTCGATAATGGAACCTTCATGTACAAGAGATGGAATCGATACTTGATCTTTGCCGTTTCTTTTCATGAACTGCCAAAATTCTTTAGGGCGCTCTTTTATGCGCAAATGAAAAGAAGAAAAAATAAGTCTTTTGCTTGTTTAACGGCTACCTTCGCTGCGTTTGTTGTATATGTTAATTTTTCATTGTTCTGTATAGAAGGATTCCTTCTATACGCCCTGTAAGCAGCCTGTCTTTTGTATATGAACCTGCGCACAGTTTTGTTAAACCAAGGCTTGCTTTTGCTTCGTCGTGACGTCAAGATCCAACTAGGAACGTACATTTCACGTAACTCTAAATTTTTTTCTTTGAAAATTTTCCACAACTTGTGAACTGACATCGTTTCAGATAGTGTTTCAAACACATGAAAGTAGGATTCGAGAGCGGCGCAGATATCACTGACACGTGCTTTACCATAGCTATATATGCGACGCCGCCCGCCATCACTAACTCTGACGTAATCCAGCTTCATTTCGCACAGGACTGAACTGTGATCACTGATCCCGGGCAAGATTACAGGAGGGTGCACAGCCTCAGGAATGTCAGTCAAGAAAAGATCTAGAACGTTGTTCCCACGAGTTGGCTGAGTCACGATTTGCGTCAAAGCGAAAGATGCGCAAATATTAAGCATTGCTTCAGTCTCCTTATTACCGTTACTTGATACCATGCCTAAATGGGACCAATCAATTTCAGGTAGATTAAAGTCACCTCCGATGGCCATGTAGTCATGCCTAACTGATTCGACAGCTTTCAAAAAGTCGCTTAAGGTGTCGGATGCACTCCCCGGTGGTCGGTAAAATTAACACACAGCGATAGATTTACCATTTCCTAAAAGTATTTTGACCCAAACAGCCTCACTGTTAACAACGCCAATATCAAGTTTCTGGGAATTGACTGTTTCGTCTACCAGGATGAAAACACCCCCACCATGCGTGTCGCGATCTTTCCTATTGCTGCAGTAATTACCTGGAAACACTTCACTATCAGCAATATCACCATGTAGCCATGACTCACGTCCAAGAACGACAGACGGCTTCGTCAGTTCTACAGGTCCCAGTAATTCATCTATTTTGTTTTTAATGCTACGGCAATTAACTACCAAAAAAGACAAGCGACAGTTATCGGCTTTAAGTCACGTGACCCGCTTCACACACTCTTGATATTCATCGTATACATACTTTCCATCCTTCAGGCATAAAGTATCATATCTGATGACCGGATGATCTGATTCATCACAATGTGCTTTCGCGTATTCCCAGAGAATTTTTCGTTTTTTTCGTACATTATCGCAGTAATCATCAGATATACTGACAGAAGTACCCTTGAGTGTTTTTGCTTTTGCAAAGACTGCTAACTTTTCCTTATGTGTCACAAACTTTACAATGATGGGTCGCTTTTTACTTGGGCTAAATTTGCCAATTCCGTGGGATTTTTCAAATTTTAAATCTTCAATTCCCATATGTTTCCTGCAGACTTCTTTCACATGATTTTCACTTGTTGCATTTGATTCTTGCTGATCTGTATCTTTAATGCCAAAGAAAAGCAAGTTGCAACGCCGACTCCTGTTCTCTAGCTGATCTAATTTGGCCCTCAGGCTCTGCAGCTCGGCATGTTGCAATTGATTATTCTCCTGGCATTTCGCAACAGTGCTCTTCAGTTCATCAAGATGGCCAATCTGCATCTGTAGTTTTGTCAACCTCGTGTTAAGAGTCTGCATGGCAGCCTTGTTCTCAGCCTGGTATTCCTCAATGGATAACAATTTCTGCTTAATCTCAGCCTGGCCATCCAGAAGCTGTTGAAGAGCAGAGTCGTTATCTGGCCCTGGATTCAGTTCAACGTCTCCGCATAATAACAGCAGCAGCATAAAAAACGCAGCCCTACGCTTTAACAAATAGCGTCGCCTTCGACAGTACTTTGCATTCTCGATAAAAGAGCGTGAACACACTTGTGCAAAAATCACGTGGGGCGGAACCGGCAAAACGTACAAAACATCGGTGCCGTAAGGAGGCATTCCACCAACCTGCATGAAGAGCAATAACGTGAGCGGCGGTGTCATGGTAGCGCCGGAATCACGCCCCAGAGGAAGACTGCTGTGACGCCCCTTTTGTAGTACGAGATAATGTTCGTCGACGGACCAATGTTGGGTGACTGGCTGCTTGAGCTCGCTGTTATCTTTCACGATTGTTCGTTGTCCTCCTCTTCACCTCTGTTCCTTGCCTTATTTCAGGTGTGCCTTCCTTGTATAAAACTCAGTTGATGAATTTAAGGGAAGGAACGCCGATCAAAAGGTTGTTGTTAATGTGAAGACGAAGACGTGCTCAGTGCAGCGGCACTGCGCATGTGCTTGTATGATCAGACCTTTGAGTTCAGCCGTTTTGTTTTGTATTTTTGTTGCCATCGAGAAAAATAAACTTCTCTTTCCACGAAGACGTTTCGGCTTCCATACGGAAGCCTTGATCACTGGGCAGAAAGCCCAAAGTACATCGCTTAAGTACGTTGCAGGAATCGCCCCAAGCGTCTCGCGTACGTAGGCGGGAGATTGCCTGCGTTGTGGTTAAGGGTTTTTCCTGTAGTTTGGATTATTAGGGATTCCAGATATCGACGTGACCGCCAAGAGAAAAGAATTGGCTCTCTGGCTCAGCCGAGTTTTCGTCGAACGTTAGATTTCAAAACTGAGTTGCTAGTCAGCGCTTTTGTCTTCTCCTTTCTTCGTCTGTGGTGTGGGAGCCGGGACGTTTAATCCGATTTAAAGTATAGAAATCGGCTACACAGGACAATAATTCAAGTTTCAAGAATGCTCGGAACGTGTAGATCGAGTTCCCGTCGTAAACATACTTCAGATTCCTCTTCAGTGAACCTTTAAGAAACCTATGAGGGAGCAAAATGGATTTATTTGCAACTTTTTCCCTTCAGCTCTGCGTGCTTATGTTTTCGCCTGAATAAACAGTCTAAAACGAGCGGAAGATGTCGTCTGCTACAGCTTCGGCACGCGCACGCCACGACCGCGCGGCAGTGTTCGCATGCGCGCATGTGTTGCAAGTGGCCGCCACAAGGAGCGCTAGCTATCAATTCAAGGAGGAAAAAGGGAAAGGTTAGGGAAGCAGGTTTTTTGTCGCACACGGCAGGCATCTTTCTAGAGGAGGCAATGGTTCAAGTCAAGCGTTTGAGCATTCCACTTGAGCTACGTCAGAGGAAAAGGCTGCGAGAGTCGAGTCGTCTGCTTCCCACTCCGCCGTGGCCTGCTTCCAAGTACAAGAATTCGCGCCAAATTTCTCTGGCTCTACGGCTAGAACGTTGCAAGCCTCGTATGTGACCAGCACTGCGCCTCGCCATATGACAGGCGTCGTGTCAACGGCATCTGGAGAATAAATTCTTGAGATTCGTTGGATTTAGCGAACCAAGGAAACATTTGGATAGGGTATGCACCACCTCGCGAGGCGTTTGTGGACCTTGAACGGGACCTCGCCTCCATCAACATAACTTCCTGGACTGAGCAAGGTTCGTGCATGCCAGTTATCCCTGCCGCGTGTCTCTTGACATACTGTGCTTGCGTAGTCTGGTCAGTTTCTAAAGCATAGTCTAAAATAAGGATAGGGCGTGCACCGCGAACGACTTTGAGGTATCTGGTGACTGAGAAGCAAAGTTACTATCGCGATGAAAAGAAATGCCCAAACGAAGCGCGTGGCTCGCGACACAGTCAGCGCACCCTCTAACCGCTAGTCCGATATTGTGCGCCTCGCAGAGCACGGATGCAGTATTCGTGCATGCGCAGTGGGCGCCCGGTCCCTGCGGCATCGCCGGCAACGACGAGGTCGACGATCAGCTTCCCCCTAGTGGCGTTCCCTCATCCTGGAAGATGTCCGTGCGCTGAGCGCCATCATCTGCGTCAAAAAAATTTGGCAGTGGCTTAGCTCTGCTATGCCAGGATATACGTAGCGTAAGCGGCTAACTGCCAAGCGACAACCTTGGGGTCTGAGGAATTGAGGTTTTCCAGTCTTCTCCGCCGATTGGTAGCGGCTCGACTCTCTTTAACCTCCATGTAGAGTGCACTGCATCAACCGCATGTCCCGCGCATTATATACGCATGGTGCGCCCTCCTGGCGTATGCGCAGTAGCGCGCGGCGCGGCAGTCGTAAACACAGCGGCGGGCGCACGCCGAGTTGGCTGTATTAGACAGTTTTAGCTGTGCATCCGCAAGGGCTTAGCGTACGCAAGGAGCTTGTGGGGACCGTAGTGCGCATGCGCAGAACGCAAGCGTGAGCCCTTCGTCTTGCGTACGTACGCAAGCCAGCGGACTTTGCGTTGCGTTGCTTGCGTGGCTTGCGTGGTTAACGTTATCAACATGGCGGCGCCCTGCTCGCCCGCTTCGGACCAAATACTGCATCGCCGCTGCATTTTTCGACGCGATAGCTCGCTCTAAACGGTTGTATTCACTTTTATTTTGTGCACTCTCACCCCTCCGTAACCATATATGTGACAGTCATCGTTTTCCAGATAAATCCAAGAATTTCTTGATGTTAAGCCTAACTATTTACGGCGTACACTGTTGTCGTAGCAACGACCTTCGGTAAAGTACTTCTCCAACTCTGCGCTAGAATGTATATTTTCATTTGATTCAATTGATTTACATCAAAAAAGAAACAAAGCCTTCGAATGCAACCACCACTGCCATTAATAAAAGAGGAAAAGTTTCCTCACTACACAGTTCAGGAGCTTTGACTTACTGTCGCTAGATGGCGCCACTGTATACTACGCTTCCCGTTCGCTACGCTAGCCACTCCCAACTAAAACTGTCGCTGCCAGGACGGGTGGCACAGCGCGTAAGGTGCGCCCGTAGCATACGCACAGCTTTTCCGGACGCACAGCTAAAATGTATTACAGAGTTTTAGTATAGCGTACGTAGACATACGCAAAGGCATAGCGTACGCTATAAAATAGCGTCAGTCGTACTGCGCATGCGCCAAACGCTATTTCAAACGGATGGCTTACGTACGTTCGCGTTACGTACGCTATTTTTCGAATTTAGCGTGCGTGCTCTTGCGTACGCCAAGAAAAATAGCGTTGTCAACATGGCGGCGCCCACGTCGCCCGCTTCGGAGAGAAGATGTCATGTTATTGGGTTTTTCGGCACATTCGTTGCCCTTAAATGGAACGTGTGATATTCGCTATGCCTCCTCTCGCCGACAGCAGAACGAATAAGTGATAAACTTGCCCTATTTTGGATTCTGTGTAACGATTCCGCCGTTCATAACCCTATCAAAACACCGCCGACTGTGGATTGGCTTGATTTGGATTTTTATGCCAAAATAGTCATAGCCTTGCCAAAAGTAGCCGTTTCTGCCGTTTCGGTAGTTTCGGCTGTAGGGCAGTAGGGTTCCGAGAGAATAGTAGTACATACCATGACGTTCTTAAAAAAACCTTGCTCGGTTCGATTACCTAAAAAATTTAAAAAAAAGCTAGGC
Organism: Amblyomma mixtum; assembly: GCF_055824585.1. Taxonomy (NCBI): domain Eukaryota; kingdom Metazoa; phylum Arthropoda; class Arachnida; order Ixodida; family Ixodidae; genus Amblyomma; species Amblyomma mixtum. The sequence continues at coordinate 14,755,447 of NC_143014.1, read as the reverse complement.
CCTGCCTCGACTGCGCAGTGCGCGGCTCATCGGGGACGCCATGCAACGGCTATCTACGTGATACGACTTGGATCAGCTTGGCCAATGTGTTTGCTAACCGCGAAAAATACGACACAAAATGTTTTCACATTATCACACCAGATGGCGCCACTGCGGCCTTGGCTAACGTTGCGTTCGTGCGGTTCTACGGTAAACTAAAAGTGCTCTTGCGACTTCCACAGTAACCTCCCGCTAAGTGCTTGCGTATAGCGTACCTAAGCGCTCATACGCTATACTAAAACTTAACTCTATGGCGCACGCGGCTGCGGCGCGTGTGCCGATACTGTGACGTCACGCCTCTGGAATGCGCCGACCAGCGGAGCGTCGGAGAGGAGCGCGCTCGCCGACGGCGACGCAGCTGCTCGTCTCGTGACGACACGCGGCTGCCGCGCATGCGCAGTATGGTCGGCGCAGAGGAGACGCAAAGCTCCTTCCAACCCACGTAGTGTAGCTTACGCTACAAAAACTCCCGGACCTACGCATCGTGCAAGGAGAACGCATCTCCGTTGTTGGCGCGCGTTCTACAGCGTCGCGTCTACAGCGCGCAATGAACCTTCTAATGCCCAGGGAATGCGTGTCGCCCGGGGAAGCACGGACGCCGGGGACTTTCATTCGATGATGCGTTCGTTTAACTGCGGTGCAGTCAAGGCATTATTGGCCGGAGTTCCTGCTCTTGCGCTGTGCCCCTTTTGCAGATCCGCGTCGCGACATGCTCGCGGTGTACAATGCGCTGGGCACCATCACGGACAGTTTCCAGGCGCCCCTGTGGCAGTGTGCTTACCCGTGAGTCTGTGTGCATTCATCAAGCAGTTAGGGAGCGCGTGACGCAAACGCTCCGTTTGTGGTACTTCGGACGTTATGCAGCCGGGCGTCCCAGCTCGGGTGCTCTACACGCGCGGTTATTTAGCGACAGGACGCTACGACCGCGCGGCTATAGGAGGGGGGGGGACGGAGTCTTGCCCTTCGCAAAGAAATGCAAACTAAAGCGCCAAGAGGGGAGGATAGACCTTCGTCACTGCTGCTGCAAGCCCATCCACGCGATCCGGCAACGCTCACAAACTAGGTGCTTATTGAATTAAGGCCGCCGTGGAAGACTCCACTCTCGCAGCCACGTTCCTGTACCATATAAAATATGGAGCAAACAAAGATACAGCTCATATTTTTTCACTTACTTCCCAGTTGGTACCCAGTTCACATTTGTCACTCGACTGGGAAATGATATTTCCCCAGTTGTTGGAAAACTGGAGCCATTTGCCTCCCCCTTGGCCCCAAACTGTGTCCAGTTGGTTTTCCACCTGAATTTCAAAGTGGAACCAGTTACTCCTATTTGAAACCAGTTACTCTCGCTTCAATTTCCAGTTGAAGGTTTGTCTTAAATACTGCAGTTGTCAGAACAGCAGCTTGGGCTTGTTGGTTACTCATCTTCAGGTGACAGCGCAAAAAACACCGACGAGAACACACAACGAGCGCAGACTTTTGAAAGTCAGCGCTCATTCTCGGTCTATGTGTCTCGTCGGTGTTTTTTGCGCTGTTACCTGAAAACTGCTGTTGTAATAACTGAAAAATTCTGCATTGAAAAAAATTATTCATGCCCTCATCCTACTGTTCCTTGGGTCACCTCTTGTCTAGAGGCTTTTGCTATATCATGCTATGATAATGCTAACTTAATGCAAAGAGCATTATGTTGCAAGAGAATAATAATGCAAAGAGCATTGTGTTCACAAGGCCAGCGGACTCTGAAGTGAAGAAATGCCCAAGGGAGAGTGGGATGAAGACCTTATATTTTTGTAATACAGCAAGTAAAGCATGGGTGCTTGCAACCCATGCTTTATGCAATTACGCATGCTTTACGAAAAAACGCAATTGCGTTTTTTCCTTGACCCATGCCGGCTTTGTTATTTCAACTACGATGTTATTAACTTAAGTTAAAAACATCATCGTCGAAATAACAAAACAGGCATTTGGGCAGCGCATGTAACATGAAGGCAAGATAACCATTTATCCTTAGTGTAGCGGGCTGGATTCAGAGAGAAAACAAGCACAGCAGAGAGGATCAGGTCTGGTGGCAGATGAGGTTCGGAAGTTTACTGGGATAAGGTGGCCGCCGCTTACACAGGACAGGGTTAACTGGAGAAATTTTTGGCCAACAGTGGACATAGGCTGGTGATGGTAAAATGTGGGGCTCAAGAAGTTTATTCTCAGGAAATATGAGGTCACACATTGAGGTACACAAATGCCAAAGCATTCCTTAGTTCAGCTTTCCAGTAGTTAGTTACCATTGCTAGCACGACTAGCAGATTTAACATATTTTTGAGAAAAATACACTCCCAAAAGTTTAATTCAACCAATTTTTGTACTTTAGATAGTTGGATAAGTTGAATAAAAGATGCTTAATCAGAAAAAAATGGTTATTACAGTCCTGGTTGCTGATTTAAAAAAAAAGTTTTTCTGTGTGGCCTCCCACCTTACGCTGAGATATCTCGCTTTGGCTGCAGTGCAAGGTATAAATTGAAAGTAAGAATAGCAATGAAAAAACAGTGCGAATCCTCACCAAAGTTAGTGGCATTTAAAACCTACCGTCCAGTTGAGTCAGAAACCTGATGGGTGTGCATTCACAGTTGTCTTTAATATTTCCAATATTTTTTCTTCCTTTTAGGTGGGATAACGTTCACGTGAAGCGAGCACGAACACACATACTGGTCATGCCATCAATTTGTAGTCAACCGCAATTTCAATTTTAAATGCAGTAAGGCAACACGAAATATCGAATGATTGAATACTGTGGAATTCTTAAATTATATCTCACAATCCAGGGATGTCACAAGTACTATCTACGAGGAGCCTAGGCTAAAGCATATATAATGTCGTGGGTACGTCTCCAGCTTTTCCACGAAAAACGGTTGGTAAATAAGACGTGTCAGAGATTATGCCTGGTACGTAGATGTTTAGACTTAGGCCCGAATTCTAAAACGCTCCTTACCTTACTAAGGGCGCCTCAAACACCGTAAGGTGACCTTATGTCAATTCTGAAACGTCCCTTACTAAGGGGCCCTAAGTTAAGGGCTCCTTGGTGCTTCCCTACGCTAAGGTAGCCGGCATGCTACCTTCATGCTTCCTAACCCCGCTCCTCTAACTGAAGGCAAGCTTCTCTGCAAAACTCTGCTCGCCCGCGCTGCGGCAGCACGGGCGAGCGCCGTGTGTTCGCCGTGTTTTTTTTTTCTGATTGCTGCGTGTGTGTGCGCGTCGGGCCGTTGCTCTTCGGCTTTCCCGAACACGGTGTTCCCTAGTTCGTCCAGGTGCTACATCCCTGTGCCGCTGGAAACAGGGAGTAATGCAGGCAATTCTGTTCGTCACCCAGAACGGCAGCTTTGAAAGCTACGTCAGGTTTTTGCGCCGCGCGCGTGAACTTTTGCGCTGCCGCGGTTTCGCGACAACGGCGTCTGGCCGATGGGCTGTTCCCTCTCGAGCGCTACAACGACCAGGAATTCTTGGCCCGATATCGCTTTTCCAAACAAGCTGTGTGCTGGCTATTCTGCAAGAGCTACAGATACATGCGAGTGCAGACAACAGAGAATCTCCGCTACCGACCGCACTTGAAGCTATCTCATCACGCACCGGTTTTACGGAAGTGGCGCGATGCAGACTCTGGTGGGAGATTTGGTGAATATTTCTCAGCCTGCTGTCAGCAGTAGCATTTGGGTAGTGACGTAAATGATCTGTGTGCGTCTCTTTCCGAAGTACGTCCGCCTTCCGAGTGTTTCTGAAGCAAAGCCGGCGATGACAAGATTTTACGGCATCGGAGGTTTCCCCGGCGTTAGTGTGTGCATTGGCTGTACGCATATGCCCACAAAAAGCCCCGATAGAGACAACGCTAAAGTGTACAGGAGCAGAAAAGGTTTCTTCTCGACAAATGTGCAGGTAAGTAATATTTCAATCAATCAATCAATCAATTATTTTTATTTCTGACTCCAAAAAGTGACAGAGGAGTTTCAGATAAAGCTGTCATAGACAGCTTGACTGAGCCGCAGCCCTCTTATACCAGCTGTGACAGGCGACGAAAAAAAAAACAAGTCACAGTAAAACACATTATTAACACCCAGAACAATCTTACCTGTCGTTTGTACATATGTGAAATTTACATGGTCATCCAAACATCATTACATAAGTTTGGTACCTTTTAGCAGTACAACAACAAGCACAATGAAAAAACGGTACAAATTAGAGCAAGCAAGAACACCACTTAGTGCAGTTTAAAGAAAAAAATCATTTTGTAACACAGTCTATGTATAAGCAATGCAGTTCACGGTGAGTGCAGGTAAACAAGATGAAATTGGCAAATTTGTATGCATTTAGAAGTGAAGGAAGTGTATATTGCAGGTGCTGTTTACCAGTATTTATGCGCAGTATAGGCACCAACTAGGTTTAGGCTCTCTAAAAGGGTAAATCGCTTTTTTCTTTCAGATTTGCCAGATGTCGAATATGGCTTGCGCTATTTTTGGTTTCTAGTTTAAAGAAAACACTCAGTGGATATTGATTTATACCAATATCAATTTCGATATTTCACATCTAGTACAATTTTTGTTCATGTTGTAAACAGCGCGAACTACAAGGGACAAGAAAAGAAGGGACACAGGACGAGCGCTCGTCCTGTGTCCCTTCTTTTCTTTTCTTGTCCCTTGTAGTTCGCGCTGTTTACAACATGAATATCTACCAACTCGCCCAACTGAACGTTTTGCTAAACAATTTTTGTCGTTGGCAAGAAATGTGTCTCCAGAAAAGTGCCTCTTGGTGTGTGACGGGTTGCAGCAGTGTTCAACGGTACACATACCTCAAGGATGTGTATGTCATGCTATGCGCGGTAGCGTGTCTTGCCATTCCACAGCAGGCAGAAGTGCCAAGCAGCATTCATATGGGAACCTATGGAAAGGCGTTTAGCTGTCTGGCTTTGACAGCCTATTCCTTTTCACGTGAGAGATCACACGCAGCATACAGGTGCACGCACAGAACATCATACACAAAAATGTTGTGAGCCTGGTGTAGGCGCACTTTTGCAGAGTAGTTTACAAGGCAAAAGGGCACACTACAGTTTCATGCATACCTGGCATTATCCACACATGCCACAAGCCTTGCAATGCCCCCACTTCCCGCAGCCCTTTACCGTCAACCTAGCATGCGTGGGGCTTTGGTTGGCATAGCTGGCTGCCCATTTAGCCCTGGTACGACTGGCCGAGGAGCTGCTGAGTGCTTAATTTGTCACTAAGTAAAGTGTTTCTCTCTCTTACATGCCACAGTGGTCTGAACATCCTTTCCTTGTTTCCGTTACAGGCTGTCGCAGGCACTGAACATCAGTTTTACGACGTTGTGTCAAGTTGGCCCAGTTCTGTTCACGATAACCACATCTTCTGTAACAGCCGAGTGATGGTGAGCTACCAACAAAAGGCAGTATGTGGTGTCCTTCTTGGAGATCAAGGATATGCATGTTTGCCCTTTCTGATGACACCACTCAGGAACCCGCAAACTTGCGCACAGAAAAGGCAAGAGAAACAATTTTGCAACACCAGTGTGTGATATGCATGTTTTAATTATTTTTCATGCTCCCAGTTGGTACAACAGGAGCCGTATTAAGATGTGGAACTCAGTAGAGCGAGCATTTGGAGTGTGGAAGAGGAGGTTCTTGTGCCTGGGAAAGAAGCTCGAAACAAAGACGGAGCGGTCAGCTGCCATCATCACGGCATGTGCAGCACTGATAACATTGCGTGTTCCCTGAGGGACCCAGTTCCAAATGGCGATGAGCCCGAAGAGGTTGACGCAGGACCATGCCCCCCTGATACCCTTCTGGGCACCCAGCTGTGACCACAACTTATTCAGCGATGCTTCACAAACAACCAGAGTGGAGCTGGCAGTGAGACGGACTCTGATTAGAGATAAAGTTGTGTGTTAAATGCTTTGCAAGTGCAAGTGAATATCAACATGAACTGAGAATACTGCACGAATGCTAAAATGACCTAAAGAGTTGATAAAGGGTTGAAAGGCAGTGGCACAATACTAGGTACATTGATTCTATTCAGTGCTGCTTTGCAGAGAAAGCCTCGAGTTGCTCGGCAAGTACAGCTTGCTTAAGCTTCAGCATTTTTTCTTTTTCTCGCAACACACGCATCTTCATCTAATGAATAGCATTTCTTTTGTGCCTTTCATCAGTGTTTTGCTGCTCTTTTAGCACATGCTCGTCTGCAATCATTTTCAGCCTTGATTGATGTTCAATGCGCCTTTGTGTCCGCTCATCCTCCGTAGCTTGAAGCCGTGCTTTCAGGTTCTGTCGACAGAGCTTCCTCCACTGCAGCAATCCGGCCACTTTGCCGACGGTGAACCACTGGCTCGGTTCCTGTGTCATCGCTGTGTGTAGGCCGGGGAGTTGCCTCCTCTTCTTCGGCTGCCAGCCTGGCATTGCGGACAGCAGGTGGTGGCGAGCTGTGGAGCACATCATCCACCATTTGGCTGCCATTAGTTTGGCTGTCTTGTGTGTATTCTGCGAGAAATTGTGATAAAGCATTTCAATACGTTCTAGCTCAAATCAAGCAAATAAATGTCACTGAACAAAAGTAGCCCTCCTTCCTTGGTGTCTTAAGCACAAAGACTGACAACACATCACTGTGCACAGCAAATATTTGCTGCTGTGATCTAATGTAAAGCTCCAGACAGAAAATAAGCCACAAAAAATATTACAACTACCTTTTCAAACACATGAGCTTTTTCAGCTGAGTGGCTGTGGGAGCTTGAATACCCTACTTTACAAATGGGCTGAGGAATCTAGCACATGCAGATGCACATTCTAGAACAGCTGCCTGCATTCCAGGACAACAGAGCAGTAAGGCATTTGGAGTATCCGCAAATTACAGAAAGCGGCAAAACGATTTTGATTTAGCATCAATACGATGTACTGTCGCTCTCAGTATGACTCGCAACACGCTTCAGGAGGTACGAGCTCACGTCACGAATAGATGCGAGTCGGGTGCTGCTGTGAAGTTCTGCAGTGTATATAGCTGTCGAGCAGCGTGCCCGCATGCTTGGTTCTGTACTTTTCTATCGAACGCACACCCGAAGGTGGCCAACAGAGCGTCGCAGGTAATTATGATCGCGACTGTAGTACAGTGGTAACCTTGTTCTTAATCATTTCAGCTTTTGCGTTCATTACTTCTACTGCAAGCAAAATACGTGGTACGGTGATAGCAGCACTGAAAAATTGCACCAAACGCTCCCTGCTTTCAAAGTAGCTTCCAAAATATTCAAAGTATTTTGGTCTCGACTTCAAGCAGCGAGGTCGGCGCCGGCCACCGCAACATTGCACAACGGAATGTTAAAGAAGAAACGGAAACTTACCTGTCGTGTCACTTCTTTTTTTTTTTGCCTCGCCTTCTCCTTTTTAAGCTTTCGTTTCAAACAGTCCCGCAACTTCTTCAGCTCTCCGACTTCTCGTGGGCGAACGTTGAGCCGCGCGCCGCCGCCGGAGCAGATCGCGGCGGCCACGGTTGAGCATACTGCTGTGGTCCGAGCGCAAGCGCTCCCGCGCTCTTGATTTCGCGTTGAGCGAGACGGCATCAGTCTTCTTGCATTCCACTGCATTTCTATATTTGCTTACAAGCTCGATAGAGGTCTTTCTCGTCTTCGGTGAAGTACGCTCGGCCGAGCACGGCACGACGACCTGCGACCGCACTCGGCGCACACAAGTACAACACAAGTACGTGTTGCCCTTGTTGCCAGAGGAGCCTGTTTCTCCGCCGCGTGCAACATTTTCAAAACTTTCAGCGAGAACGTGAGCAATAGAATTCGCATTGTGCTCGGATATATCAATATAAATGTAGGTTCTTAAACGCAATTAGTTATTTTTGTCAAATGTTAGCATATTCTCCATATTTATAGCATATACCCTCGACAGCAGAAGGCTCCTGGGTGGCCCTTAGGGCTCCTTACGTGAGGGAGGGTGAAGTGGTGTGAAGGGAGCTTTCAGAATTCGGGGTGGCCCTCGAAGGGCACCTTACGTTTAGGGGGCATGAAGGCCTGCTTTGGTAAGGTAAGGAAATGGTCTTAGGTAAGGAGCGTTTTAGAATTCGGCCCTTAATCTGGACATCTCTGGGAGATTTGTGATTTGCTGGGAGCAAGCCAGAAAACAACTGAACCAACCAATCCCAACGAAAACCATAAATGAACAACTTCCCACGTCTCTGTCTCGCATGCCCTATACATGACAAACTACCCAAAGAGCTTTTCATAACCATGACCAGACTGGAGGAGGAGATGTATGCTCGACGGAACACGAAGTAATGCCCACCATACACAAAAAGCATGTGCATGTAAAACAGGTATTATGCGGCAACCGAGCGCTAAGCACTTTTAAAGTGATGAGAAAGTCTTTCTGCCAACGACATGAACACAAAAATGTCATTCCCATCTTTGCTTTTAGACGCACGGCCGTAAAACGTTCGCACTCTGGTCGCCTTGCCACTGGGGCCGGGCGCTGCCATTTTTGAAGCGAAAAGCTTCACTAGGCTCGTCAACACCGCGCTTCGCGTCGGCCACCCCTGGCCGCCGCCGCGGCGCGCCCTTCCTCCTCCTCGCCCCCCCATCCCTTCTCCTCCTCGCCACCTGTTTACCCTTCGCCGCTGCTAGCGGTTCGTATTGAGTTATCGCCCGACCGGCGGCGGCAGACAAAAGAGGCCGCGCGCCGCGGCGCGCGCTCCATCGCCACTTCTCCTCGCCACCGGTTTACCCCTTGCCGCTGCTGCACGGTCTCCGCCGCCGTCCCAAGAGAAGGTTCTTTCGCAAGGCATTGCCAGAACGCACGTGTGAGCGGCGGCGGCGACCGTAGAAGAGACGCAGACATTCGCCATGGAAGGAAGAAAAGAAGACCCAGAAGTGGTAGCGAAGGAGTTGGCTCAAAATGTACACCGCTATCGTGGTGCTCCCAGTGCATTGTGCGCGAACTGCGACAGCCATGACGTCAAACAAAGCATAACTGCAGCTTTTCCCTTGTATATCCAGGCTTAACCAGAGCTAAGCCACTGCCATTTTTTTTTGCAAGGCGCTTTCACGCCACCTGCCGTGCTACAACTGCCTACGCGAACGGGAAAATGGTGGCGAAATATGGCGGGAACGTTTGAATGCATTTCTGAAGGTTTATTGCGGAAGCCAACAATGTGTTTTAAGCATGAAATGCTTTTAGCTCCCGTTGTCAGCAGTGTGGTGACGTCACGCTGAGACCGAGAGCCAACATCCGGGCACTGAATTCCACTCATCCGGGCACTGGAACGAGAGCATCCGGGCACCGTACGAGATTTAATGAGACTATCTAAGAGAGAGGGCCGCTTAGAGCAGGAGGGGAGCTCCAGGGCGAGAAGGGCTTTGTGCGGAAAAACTTGCTTCCGCGCCGTCCCCAAGGATGGCGCTGCGGTCCCACACTCACGCATGTAAAATACCGGCCGCTGGGCCTTCCGCTCATGACATTTCCCCCTTTGACAGGCAGATGTATACGCGCTCGCGGAGTATTCTAACGCGCTGCATATACGTTCCTGTCAGGCCTGCGTCTCGTCGTGTCCGCGTACGCTTCTGCATCGTCCTGCATTTCAATGCCGCCACCGTCACAGCTGCTTGAGCCGAGCAATGGAACCTGATTAAAGGAGAGGTAGGAATCGTCTTGCGGAACGCGATCGCTTTGCGAGTGATACGCCACAGCAGTAGACTGCTCGCCCCTGCCGACACCGCCATGATTATGCGGCCGCTCCCGAAAGCGACAAGGCCGCCTAGGTTCGCGGCTGCCTACTTAAGCCCGCACTATAGCTGACAAGGCAGGGCGGAAGAGATTCCCCAGGCACTCACAGGAAACGACTGCGTCCACATGGACCAGTGCACAGTATGCGTGGTGTGGTGTGTTGAACACTAGACTCATTTCAAGATTTTGACTAGTACCATCTACAACTAATGTGTTATGCCCGTAAACATTACATGCTTACTCTACTCTCGGTTGCGGGAGAGGCAGAGATTTTTTTACCCAGCAATCCACAAACCTCCTAGCGATGTACGGATTAAGTCTAGACGTCTACGTACCCAGGTAAAATCTCTGAGACGTCTTATTTACCAACCTTTTTTCGTGGAAAAGCGGGAGACGTACCCATAACATTATATCTTCCTTAACCTAGACTCCTCGTAGATATTACTTGTCGCGTCGGGGGAATGTAAGTGAGATATAATTGAAGAACTCCAGATTTTTCAATCATTTGGTATCTTATGTTGCCATACTGCATTTAAAGTTTGAAATTGCTGTTGACTACAAACAGGAGGCGTCATCAGCACTGCCTGTATTTCTGTGCTGTCTGTTCGTGCTCGCTTCACGGAAACGTTATCCTACCTAAAAAGAAAAAAATATTAGAAGTAGTAAAGACAAATCTGAATGAACACCCATCTGACTGAACTGCATGCAGTTGGTTTAAAATGCCAGTCACTGTGGTCAGGATTCGCACTGTTATTTAATTACTGTTCTTACTTGAAATTTACACCTTGCACTAAAGCCAAAGCAAGCTCCAAACTGAAAAACTTTTTTTTAATCAGCAGCCAGGACTATAATAACTAGTTTCTTCTGATTAAGCATGTTTTATTCAACTTATCGAACTATTAAAGTACAAAAATTGATTCAATTCAATTTTAGGACCTAATGTTTCTGAAAAATATTTAAAGTTACTAGTCGCGCAAGCAATGATAACCAACTACTGGAATGTTGAACTGAGGAAAGCTTTGGCATTTGTGTAGCTGAATGTGTGGCCTCTTATTTCCTCAGAGTAAACTTCTTGAGCCCCACTTTTTATCATCACCAGCCTATGTCCACTGCTGGCCAAAAAAGTCCTCCAGTTAACCCTGTCCTGCGCCAGCGGCGGCCACCTTATCCCAGCATACTTCCGAACCTCATCTGACCGCCTGACCTGATCCTCTCTGCTGTGCTTGCTTTCTCTCTGAATCCAGGACGTTACCCTAATGATAAATGGTTGTCTTGCTTCCATAGTACATGCGCTGCCCATATGCCTGTTCTGTTATTTCGATTATGATGTTTTTAACTGAAGTTAATAACATCGTAGCTGAAATAACAAAGCCGGCACGGGTCAAGGAAAAAACGCAATTGCGTTTTTTCGTAAAGCATGCGTAATTGCATAAAGCATGGGTTGCAAGCACCCATGCTTTACTTGCTGTATTACAAAAATATAATTGCTTCATCCCACTGTCCCTTCGGCACTTCTTCCTGTGAGAGTCCGCTGGCATTGTGAACACAATGCTCTCGGCATTATAATGCTCTCAGCATTATAATGCTCTTTGCATTATAATGCCCTTGCAACATAATGTTTTTTGCGTTATGTTAGCATTATCACAGTACGCTGAAGCAAAAGCCTCTATAGGCAAGATATGACCCAAGGAACACTAGGTTGAGGGCATCAAAAATTTTTTCAATGCGGAATTTTTCAGTTATTACAATTGCAGTATTTAAGACAAATATTGAACTGGAAATTGTACTGGAGTAACTGGTTTCAAATGGGAGTAACTGGTTCCAGTTGGAAGCCAGCTGGTTGCCTTTTTGAGATTCAGTTGGAATCCAACTGGTCCTTGTTTGTTGCCAATGTGGATGCAAATGATTCCAATTTTTCAGGAACTGGGCGCCAACTGGGAGGTAAGTGGTTCCGTTTGGGGGTCAAGTGGGAAGGAAAAATTCCCAATTGAGGGCCAACTGGGCAGAACAAGTCGTGGGTAAAAACCAAATTGGAAGTTTTTTTACTGTACTGTTTGGATGGACCACGAGAAGGAAATAAATGCTGCTGTGGCTCAGCAGTCATTAGACGCAGAAATGAATTTGAATAACACATCGCGGGCTAGTTGGTTCATCACAAGGCAGAACTGCGCAAGCTACACACGGACAAGAAAGTAGACGAGACATACACAGCGTTGTGTGTACTGAACGTACTGAAATGAACGTACTGTGAAATTAGATTGAAGTTGGCTTATCGGCGAACATCAATCCGATCGCACTGTGTGCACTGCATGCGAAAATGCCGGTAGGCGCTCTCCTGGCGAATAACGCCACTTTCCACAAAACTCTGCATTGCATGTTTAGGGTCGCGCTACAGCGAACATATCGTGTGCCCGCGTTATTAGCAATGCTATTTTTTCTTTTTATTAAGCCCGCTCTCTTTCTATCTCCAGCCCGTTGTGACATTGTCATTTCGGGCAGGGTAACACTATAATTATTTATTTATAATCGCACAAGCACCAAAACGAACTTCTATTGCTGAGACCGTGATTACCGAGACATGCCGTTAGACGTGACTGCCGCGGACCAGCGGCGGTGCGGAAAGCGCGGTAAAATTGTCTACGCCGCCATCGCGTTGACGTTCGTATCTTATTTTATCAATAATAATGCAAACTGCGCATGGCGATTACAGCTGTGAAAAAAGTAATATGCTACAATTTAAAAATCATTAACTTATTTTTCGTGCCACAGCAAGCAGACTACTAAGTATGAAAAAGAGACGATACAAATCATGCGTCCGTTTCGCACACTCTGCATGGGGCTAGGTTCAGCCATGGCGGCAGTGCTTGAGCGCATGGCGTGCGCGATTTCTCATCGTATTCCGTGGGAACGTTGTGTTTGAAGAACCTCGACATAAAATTAATTATTCGGTTATTATTGCTGCCGAGATTCTTGGACAGTTCTTTCCTTGATGGAGCTGAAGGAAGACAATTTGCTGGCTTTTACTGCTCGGCGAAGTCGATCCGTACGAATTAGGACTACAAGTCGTTTTCACCGGTTGGAATCTTGACCATGACCTTTCCAGGTGCGTACTCAGTTCGTTCATTGAAGTGTATGTTATACTACTTTTGCGTTCGTAATGAAAAAATTCCAACGCATTTATCGGCACGTTTTATTTTTACGCTCACTCGTTTGGCTCTTTTGCCAAACTCGCTGTGCATTGAAACAAGGGCTGGTGATGTATGCAACTGGCCTCTACTACCGAAATGTGGGCATGCGTTCGGATGATGTGCCGAAGTGCGTGTGGAAGCACACTTCGCTCAGCACGACTGCCTTTTAGTGCCGCAAGGGCATCCTTTGACGTTTCATAGACTTCGTCGGTAAAAATGACGTAAATTACTGGGCTTGTTTGTTGTGGTTCCTGTGCTATTCTCTTGTCAACTATAAAAGTGAACAATTATGCTTTCTTTTGCTGCAACCGTGATTTATTGGGCTCGGCAGAAGAGTATTGATGCCACCGCAGCTGTAAACCTGATGGTTATGCTCAACGAGAAGATTCAAGATTCAGTGAAAGCGCCGAGCGCAATAAAACACTGATGCACTCAGAAGTCATCTGCAGTGTTTTGGGCTCCCGTGATGGCCATGTACTCACTCAACTGTATCTGAGCTAGCTGGAGTGCTTGGACGTCCCAACGACTCCATAGGGAAGTCTGTGGCTGGGATGCAGTAGGTCTCTGTTCCATCTGGAATTGTAACAGGTGTCAACTGCCTCTCGTATTGCAACTGGTTCCAGTCGCAACTGGCTTAAAGAACAAATTTCCAGTTGCAACAACTGCAAATGTGTCCCTTAAAACAGTTGGACTGGAACCAGTTAGAAATTTTCACCTGGATAGTGATCCATATGTATAGTCATATTCTCTTTATATAGACGTCTAGACTACGTAGTCTGGGCGTACTTACACCATGCACAAATATCTGGTAAACGTTGAGCTGGATGTCTGCACAACGGACAATACCTCGGACTGGACACTAATTTTGGTGTTGTAGGTACGTAGATTTTTGGTAAACTGTACTAAAATGGATGTCCGGTGGAGGTGTCTAATGTCCAGCGTAAATATCTCGCTGAAGTCCATGTAACGTTTTATGGTTTACTGGGTAAATGAAACCTTTGTATCATATATGATATAGTGGGCATTAGAGGGTTAAACATTCATTCTTCCCACTAACCATACGCGAATGGAATACCCTTGACCCAGCCATCACAAGCTGCTCATCATTAAATACCACTGTAGCACTCATCGAAAACTAGTTGCATACGAAATAAATGCAGCTGAGTCTTGAAGTATTTTGGAATATGTACCCGCCTTCCAGGCAGCCGCAGATGATGCTCATTGTATGCGTATTATTATATGTTCCTCCATTCCATTTCCTTCCCTTTTTTAACTATTATTTTCAGAATATTGAATCATTAGCTTACAGTGTCTGTTTTCTGTTCTGTGCTTCCTTTCCACTGTTGACCGTGTATTTGGAAGTTTATAACCTTTTACTTTTATCCTTGAGTGCTTTGTAAAAGCATCCCACTCTCACAACACTGTGTGTTTACATTTGTATTATGCTAGCTTGCCTTATTGTGCTTATTTGATTAAGATTGTTCAACTTAAGCTTTTCCTGTTATAATCCCATATGGGATTGACATTATGTGACAATAAATAAATAAATAAATAAAAATATCCTGATTGTTGAGTAACCTCACCCCTAGTTCTCTTATGTGTGCTAATCCACGATAGAAAAGTACATGCTCACCCTTTAGTACAGTATACGCCTCATCGGTCCTCCTAACCTCACTAAGCCCTATGGCATCCCTTTCAACACCCGCAAATTGCCCCGAACGGCACTGCTAAGCTGGCCTCACTGGATCAAGTTCTAGCGTTAAACGTTGCCAGGTTACAGTTCGCAATGGCGGCCTGTCTGGAGCCAGAGATTCTTAACACCGCCCGCTGCGTCACAGGTCTGACCCCCGCCTTGGTCAATTGCTCCGCAGCCGCTTGAGACTGAGGGCTGAGGGTTAATTGGTTTGGTCATAGAAGGTTGCGGCCAAGTACTACACCAGGGTGGCCAAACCCTTTCTTGTGAGGGAGTGCGTTGTCGGTTCCGGTTTCCGAGATCAAGCCGCGCCCCAGGCCTGGTTATGCGATTCCATCGACACGCGAATTTTTTTTGCACCGAGATTCGAACCCCAGTCCTCTAACACGCAAGGCGGTTGCTCTACATCTACGCCATCGCTTCATCTACTTGAATTAATGGCCCCAAAATCGAAACAGTCCAACCTCATCAGCAGCATAGTGCATAAGAACAGGTTTAAAAGCTCAAATATCTTAAAATATCTCTTCAAGGCACATATTTTCTTCTGTCACAATGATTTCCTTCATTATATCACTATTGTACGCAAGCATCTTTTAATAAACCTGCAGTTTTTAATTAATGAAAGCCGAGAGTGAGGGATAAAGCTTGTTTTATCTCAGTTCAGTGCCACAATATTGTCCTGCGATACGACGTTTGTAGGACATTTGAGCAATATTCATCCTCGAGTCGTCCAGCGAAGTACAAACTGAGGACATCTCATGCGCTCAAAAAGTACTCTGAATGTCCTGTTCGAGATGAGGACGTTCTGACCATTTGAGGAGGTCCTCAGGATGTTTGGCGCTGTCTGGGTTATTGATAAACTTAACGTGAGGGACAAATCACGGGGGAAATCTTTAACAGGCAGACGACCATTGTCTACTGACTAATGTCGCAGGGCATCTGTAGCAAGCTCGCAATAATGGAAATAGACGAAGAGGGGAAGTACAGCCTAGGAAGTGATCATAAACGTATTAGTCTACAGTTGGGAGCCGTGATCAAAAAAGAAATGCAGGGAAGTAAAAAGAGAACGCAATATTAAATGACGAACAAATAACGCTTATGGCAGCTGGCATAGAGAAAGCAATAAAGAAACACCCCATGGAAAAGTGGGATTATAATCAGTTAGAACTGCTCATAGCTACAAAAATGAAACAAGTGAAAGGAGTAAACCGCTGGAGAGGAAAGAGGAACCTACGAAGCTGGTGAAATAAAGAAATTACGGAGGCCATCGAGCAACGACATGTGGCTTCAAGGGAACACAGAGAAGCAAAGAGGGCGCAGTTATCTCAAGAGGATATAGGCCAAAAACGGGAATCTTATCGACAGAAGAAACAGCGAGTGCAGGTCCTCGTCCAGGCTAGAATGAAGCAGTCCTCTGATCACTGGCTGGCTGACGCTCGCGGTGCAACAAAAGCGGGGCCAAGAAAATTCTGGAACCACACAGGCTGGTTGGGAAAAACAAATCAAAGAACGCAGGAACAGATTCCAGATGCTGAGGGAAAATGTTTAGAGGGAGGCGATGCTGCGAACTACATTACATCAGTTATAGCTGAGTAACTCAGGAACGAAGACAGGGTAATCTCCCCAAATTAGGGAGCAACACAGGACAGCACAATAGAAAACAGCTTAGAACTTACCAGTCTTAACTGGAAAAAGGCGTGGAAGCAAATATTCCTAAATGCACATCCACAGGGATAGACGGAATTCCAATTAAGCTGATTAATGAACTTGGCCCAAGAAGCAAGGAAACGCGGATAAAAGCATTGGAGACAGTCATAACAAATATTCAAATTCCTCACAGCTGGAGACAGAGTAAAATGAATTCGATTTATAAAGGGAAAGGAGATAAGATGAACATAAAATATTTCCTACCGATTGCGACAACATTTGTTACATGCAGGCTAGCAGTACAGGCGGTGAAATTAAAAATGCAGTCATGGGTGGAAAGTAATAGGACACTCGGAGAACTTCAACGGGTTCAGAAGGGGTAGGCGCTTACCTGATAGTCTGTTCGTGCTTACCCAATGCATAGAAATAGCTAAGACGGAAAACAGACCTCTGTATTTAGCCTTCCTGCACATAAGCGGTGCATACGACAATGTGAACAGGGAACTAATGTAGAACATGTTAAAAAATGAAGGTATCGGTCATGAGGTAATTGATTTTGTCCCGGTAATATACCGGCATAATAAAGTTGAAATTACATTTGAAGGGAAAAAAAGGCGACCCTGTCAAAGTACACAACGGATTAAGGCAACGTTTTCCTCTATCACCGCTGATGTTGACGATTGATATGGTAAATATAGAAAGAAGGCTACAAGGAAGAAATCTAGGTTATAATCTGTCGTACAGATTAGGCGGAAAGGTTGTTGAGCATACGGCTTCCGGGTTTAATGTATGCGGACGGTATTGTACTGGTAGTAGATAGCCATGTAGATTTGCAAACTCTGGATAATTGTTGTGGAGACGGAGGAGACGCTCTAGGTTTCAGTTTTCGTGCAACTAAGTCAGGTGTGATGATTTTCAACAATACACCAGAGCAGGTGCTTACAATACAAGGCCATACCCAGAGTGGCCGAATACAAATATCTCGGGATATGGCTAAACGAAGGGCAGACACGGAAAAGCATGAACATTCTCTTAGTGCAGAAGGGCGAAGAGATGCCAGGATAATGAAACAAAGGGCATTATGGAATAATGGTGCCGGGGCTTACTTTCGGGAATGCGGTTCTGTGCTTAAGGGCAGAAGTTCAGTCGAGATTAAAAGTAAATCAGAGAGCTGTTGGAAGATTAGCACTAGGTGCCCACGGCAAAACCATGAACGAGGCAGCTAGTACAGGGGGATATGGGTTGGGCATTGTTCGAAGCTCTGGAAGTTCAGAGTAAAATGATATATGAAGAACGCTTTAGGAACTTGGATGATAAGGGGTGGACAGCTAAGGTATTTAAATACTTATCTAGAAAGAGCGTCGACTCACAATGGCGGAAAAGGACTAGGAAGTGTGCCGGACACGAGGACGGAGAAGGAAAGAGCATTAAACGACAGGTAAAATCGCGGATTATAAAAATTTGATTAATTCAATGGAGAGGAAGCATAGTGGAGAATATCAATACTGAAAGAGGCAGATCAGGAAGGAATTTTTCTAAGATAACTCAAGAGGCGGTGCCCTACTATTTGAAGCTAGGTCAGTGTGTCTTAGAACGAGCAGTTACAAAAAGAAATTTAACGAAGAAAATGGCATATGTGCTGTGTGTGGCAAATCTGTAGATAAACAGTTTAACACCTGTCAGTTGCCACCATGCTTGTTTTTTTTTCATTTTTTTGGCTGGGTTGTGAATTGGTCTTAAAATTCGCCATTTTTTTTAATACGTTTTCAGTCCTACACTTCTAACCTTATATCACCTCTCTGCTTTTGAGCCACCAATCTTCAAATCGTTTTTTGCTAACTTCCACCGTAGATTTACTTACATGAACAATTATCACTAAACCTAGGGCCTCAGGAAGAGTGACTGTGCCTGCATCGACATCCGGATGGATACCATCACATTTGATTATGAGGTGTTCAATTGTTTCCACAGGTCTACCACACACAGCAAATGTACCATCCTCTTCGTTAACTTTCTTTTTGTAGCTGCGCGTTCTAAGACACCCTGACCTAGCTTCAAAGAGTAAGGCACTGCCTCTTGAATTATCATAGAACGGTCCTTCCTGATCTTCCTTTTTCAGTGTCGATATAGTTCTACACTCTGCTTCTTTTTCATTGAATTAATCTAATTTTTAACTTCCGCATTTTTAACCTGTCGTTTAATGTTCTTTCTTTCTCCGTCGTCGTGTCCGGCATAGTTACTGGTTAGTTTCCGAGTTCTTTTCCGCCACCGTGAGTCTGCGCTCTTTCTGTATAAGTATTTAAATACCTTAGCTGCCCACCTATAGGTGGTGTCCAATCTGAACAAGCCGCAAGGCATGCTGGGTACTCCGGCTTCCGGGTCATTCGGCGAGATGCGCGTGTAAGGCGCTTTGCTTGAAATGCGGAATTTTCAAGCTTAAATTCGTTCGTAATAGGTTAATACGCGCGAATGAAGTCGTAAAAAAGGCCAGCATGCTCTACGTGCATTAGTATGTCCGTTCTCGACGTTCAGCGTTGGAATAAAGGCCGAAAAAGCGTTGTAAGTGCGAACGTTTCGGCGTGCGTCGTCTGTTCGCACAGTTTAGGACGCTTCATTCACGCGCTAAAAAGTCCTCCTCTTGTTACTGTTATCGTGTGACTGCTACATTGTTCTCTAATATATATTAGGGCACATATTTTCTAGAGGTTTCGCGCTTCCAGGCGCTGAATATATGGACTATTAGCAACCACAGCCTAGCATTACGTACGAGCGCACTGTTGCGCACATTGTAGCAGAGTGGCTACGACGGCGAAGAGCTTGAACTGCTTGAACCGTACTAATCCTCGGAGGTCTTTCGATACTTTTTTTATACACGCCGCGGTTAAGGTGCTCGGCTACCGAGTCGGAGTACCCGATCGGGGACACGGCGGCCGCGTTTCGATGTAGGCGAAGAGCGAAAGGCTGTGCGATGCCAGAACCCCAGGTGGTCTCAGTTAATCCGGAACCCAGTACTACGGCGTCCCTCATTGGCCACGTGTCGCTCCTCCTCACAAAATTCTGTGTACTTACCAATGCTTTTGCAACCTTAGCAACGGGCAAAATATGTTTGACTGTCGGTTCCTGTTCTTGTCAGCTTAATTGCTTTTGTTGAATATTTGCTATGCTTTATGGAATAATTACCGCAGAAGCTGGCATGCTTAACAACTCTCTCAAGTGATTTAATTTTACTTCAGCTGTACGGCAAAAATGCAGCTGCATTACAAACGTGTTGAATTTTCAGCACTACTGTAGTCTTTCTGCATGTACGAATTACGCCCCAACAAGCATCCACCGAGACTTTGTGGCTGAAAACTTCTACTAATGTGCGTCAAGAGCCTGGATGGGGAAGTGTCATAGCAGCTATTCCTGCAGTGAGAGGCATCCAGTTACTGCGGCTTTGATGGATGCATAAGAACTTTGCTCACAAACAAAATTAATCATGCGTAGTTATGCACTGCAACTGCACTGCAATGAATTTCACATCCTGCATGGTGGTTTGGGACATTACATGTTAATTTCATACAACTTGCAGCTCTGAATGTTAAGAATTTCTGCACTTGATTTCCTAATGCTGGTTGTTGCACTATGTAGATGAAAAAAATGTACAAAAATAAAAGCTTTGTTTTGTGTCATCTCATGAACGTTCACTAGCTTCAAGGATGTAAAATCAATGTTGCTTCCCATCAAGGCAGAGGAAAGCATGCAGCTATTTTGCTGCCGTGTCCTTTGTGCTCTGAGCCTAGCCGAAGGAGAACCACCAGCCTGTGTACAAACAGATGTCCCCAATGGTTGGCACCTCAGCTGTTGATGCCTAGCTATGTACAGAAATGGGAAATGTGTTACTTACGCATTGTATGCACAGTGTTCAAGGTAAGGTAGGTAAGTAGCAACACTAGCAGCCAGGCAAAAAATGAGTTTGCCTTGTGTTTTTCCTGATGTAAACCTAAAGCCAAAGCAACGCACCAAAGCCTGCTGCGCAGCTTCGCTATAGAGGCACCACAACATAAACAAAGTCAGGCACAAGGACAAAACAGTGAGAAAACCGTAGCCGAAAGCAGAACAAGCTTTTGAAATAGGAAGCTTTATTGTTGAACTGCAAGAGGAGCAAGTTTTTCAGCTGCTAACGAGAAACTCTTATTGTCCTGTGGGTAAATAACATCTGATCATTGTCTTGCAAAACCTTTTGCAGCGCATTATATACAGAATGTAATAAATGAGTTTAATGCAGGAGATCTGAGTGACAAATAGTAAATTTTAATAAATATTATGGTCGAGAGTAAAAAAATATCGTGCTTCGGCTTTTACAGCACACACAGAAACTTGATCCGAGTTGTTTGCAGCATTTTCTACAAGTTCCTGTTACTAAGTCTTCTGCAATGTTGAACAAAAGGCATTCGCATCCAGTTTTAGTTATGGCGTTAACAATGCGGCACAGCTTTATTTTAAATGACTTTGATAAACCATCCCCAAGACACTAGTGATACCAAAAAGCCTGGAATGTCTGTGAACACAAAGTGTTCCTTGGCTTTTTAACTCTAGCAATTTTATAGCATGATTATTACTCTTGATCCTTATGGTCCCAACGACGACCAGCCTCTGCCTTCCTTGTGGCATCTTGCACTTGAAATCAGCAATGTCCTTCTCAATTAGCCAGTCATCAAGCGCAATATTACTATATGCAAGTTTGCAATGCATCACATAAGTAATGTAGACATTTCTTTTCTTCACATGCATGTACAGCACCTAGACAGTTTGCAAATCATGCTTTGCTGCACAGTCACAGTTCAGTATTATGACGTATGTCTCAGATGTCAATTCTTCTGAGTTCTGTACAATGAAAGGTGAAGAACAGCTAGACTATGTTGGCTGCTATTTTTTTTTAATTATGCTATCCTGAAGTGAAGCTTTTCACAACTTACTGACTCAGATGTATGAAAAGAACAGCAGTAAATAATTCTTATCACTTTCTAATGTGGTCACCTTGTCTGTCATCCTCCCTCTCCGCAAACAGGAAACGAAGAAATATTGCTGCAACATGCGGGCCCACTCAAACCGGGAACATAAACGTAACAGCTTCCTTAATTATAATTTTCCACGCTTGCTGTGTACTCATGTCGACTAGTCTTTTGGTGAAAACATGTTTCAGTTTGAGCATGAAATTGGCGAATATGTTCTCATACAACAGTTTATAACTCTTACAAGTTCTCGTAAACATACCTTTACACTGCGACCAGCAGTGCCAGGGAACGAGACGCCGCCGTACGTGGCCGCGGTGTCGCCGTTTCGGCAGCTGATGGCAGTGACCACATACGCCTTAAGTGTTATCTATGGGTTCAAGCTACTTGCATACAGCAGAAATGTGTGAGGAATAAATCGTTCTGTCCTTTAATATCTTGCCACGTTGTACTGACGGAGGCCGAACAGCATATATTTGCAAACATAGCCCGCGCGGTGCTGCCGCCGTCATGTAAGAATGGTTGTGGCACATAGCCGAAGTCTTCCGAGCGAGAAATTTGTGCTCCTCAAGGAGATAAACAGCCTACTTATCCGAATTCTACAACTTCCACAACGCTCTCAAACTTTGCCGCAAACAAAATGCTCGAAGCAAAGCCTAGGATTGACCATCGTAGACAGTCTGCCAGCGGATCTTAACGGCGTACTGTTTTTGCCGTTCCCTACACTTGATGACACTCGGAACATGTTGCGTCCCGTTGCAGTATAGTTGCTGCAGTTTGAGACAGCGCTAAACATCCTTTTCCCAGCGATGTGAGCGTTAGTAGTAGGGAAAAAAAGACCGAAACCGCACGCCTCCAAGCAATGCCCACACAAACGAGACGGCAGGATCGACCAGAAAGTCCAAATTCACGTGACAGAGCTTCGCCGTGACGCAATGACCGCCGTAAGTTGGACACCACCTATTATCGTCCATTTCCTCAGGCGTTCTTCATATAATATTTTACTCTGAGCTTCCCGTGCTTCGAACGATGCCCAGCCATATCCCCCTGTACTGCCCTGTTTGTGGTTTTGCCAGATGTTTGCAACTGACGGTGTTTGGCAAATTTCATGGTGATGGTGTTTTCAAATTTGCAAATTTGATGGTGTTTTCAAATTGGCGCGCCGCTTGCGGCAAGTAACGTAAACTGTGTCGAAGTTGAAAACTCGAAATTGTTGATAAACTCCCCACCGCCTGCCAACAAAATCAGTGAAACAGATGCATAACGAAAATTTATAGATACAGTCTAGCCCGATTATAACAAAGTCGGCGGGAATCGGAAATCACTTCGCTATATCCGCTATTTCGTAATATGCGGACTACAAAAAAAATTCAAACACCGGCATACCGATTTATTGCCGCTGAAAGAAGTCGTCCAGACGTTTCGCGAGTGCGGACTTCAGGATTGCGGCTTCCGTACCATCCAACTGCGAACCAAAGATCTGGTCGAACTCCGGACTCCCGAGGTACATCCGTAGCGTGTCAACAGCTGCGATGGCCGCTGCGAAGGTGACCGGCTTAGGGGCACAACTATCATCGTCGCATTCGCTGTCTGAGGTGCTCTCCGCCAAGGTCTCTTCCATGACACTCCCGGCAACTTCTTCAGTCGTCAAGTCCTCGGTGGCAACAAGGTCTTCGTCGGCGAAAACGAAGTTCATGTGGCTTAGACCCGCAGGCACAAGGTTCAAGTCGCTAGCGGAATCCCAAAGCTGCTCCAAGCAGTCCGTCGCGGCGGCAGCATCAGCGCTTGCAGCGACGTCAATCGCGGTAGCTTCGTTCCCGTGACGGTCGTGACGCCGTTCAAGGGCGGCGCAACACGAGACCGGCGTGCCATGCGATGCAGTGAAGCAACCTTTCGCTCCGCAGGAGAGCAGACGACGCCACGAAAGGACGCCGTCAGCCGAATTTTGCTCTTATTTTCGCGGAAAAAATCGCCTCAAGGACCCAAAAATGTGTTGATTAGCAGATTATTTTTCTGTTGGTATTAAATCTCTTCGTTATATCCGCTGACACGCTCTTATTTACTTCGTTAAAACCGGACCCAAAATCTATTGAAAATGCAAAAATGGGAATGGGAAATTGAAATCCCTCCGTTATAACCGCTATTTCGCTATAAGTGGCTTCGTTATAAACGGGCTAGACTGTATAATAATCTGGCAGTTTAATTATATAAGAAATAAAAAAAGAAAAAACTTCTTTTTTTCAGAAGTAACATGCAGCAACCACTGGTCTCCACTAGGTGGCTGGATACCGCATTCCCGGGGCCCGATTCTCGATATTCGCCAATCCGCCATGAGTGGGGCGTACCCGTGACGTGTGAATCGGGGCGGTGCGAAAATGCGTAACAGCAGAATAGAATCACGACATTGAAGAATAAAAATAAAGTATGACAAAAAAATAAACAGTCTCGTCTGCTACTTGGCGCCAAGTACCAAAAACACCGCCGAGTTGCGGCGCGAAGGTGAGTTAGCACAGTAGCGCCGTAGAGATGGACGGTGAAATGCGTTGCGGCGGCGGTCTCAGCGTACTCGCCGCACACATTAGCTGAGTGATGGTGCTGAATGCGACGCTAAAGACCCTGTGGCCGGTCGTCACGGAAATAAGAGTTTAGCGGTAATTGTACTGCATGAAGCGACCGCTTAATTGCCCGAAGCCATCGCGCAGCGTGTCGTGTCTCCGTACTTGTGAGATGCGATCAGCGTCACGGGGAGAGGAATTGGCGGAGAAACGGCTGGCTCTCGATCGTAACCTCAACGCATCAGTGGCGTTGGAAAGCTTTACCTCACCGTGTCACTTCTTCAGGTGCATAGAACTTAACGTATACCCTTGGTTACGTTTGCAAGCGGCCGCGCACGAAACGCGACTGCGAATCGCGTCAAGTGCAACGCTATGAGCGCGTACGTCTTATTATCAAAAGCGTCAAATGCGAAAGCAAAATAGGCAGATATTGTTTCCCGCCAGTACTTAAAGAAAAACAGACACAGCTAAAAGTTCACTGTCAACAGAAGCATGTATTTCACAGTGTTGGCGTTTCACTTAATCTGAATAGGACATGGAACTCATCTTTTGCTTTGTGGACATTAACTAAGTCTGCCTGCAAGCAGACGTCACGGACTTTATATAAAAGCACCTCACGAATGCATGGCGTAGAGTGGCAGGTACATTATTTCATTCAAATAAAAAAGGCTCTCAATATGCTATTTAATTTCAGTGTTTGAAAGGGCCCCCAGTCTCGTTAATTCTGTCAAACAATGAGCACACAGCACTTACCAATGGCATATAGGCTCCTACACCACTCGTGTGATGCAAGCACGCACCAAAATGTGAGAGGTGAAACAAAATTTGTCATGCCCATCCCTATGATTACTTTGCTGTAGGACAACAGTAATGCATCTACAGCAGCACCAGGCAGCTCCTTTCAATGCAGCAACATTCCTTGTAAGAGGGCAACGTGTGATGTCAAGAGAGGTAAGTCGGCTGGAAAAGATATCTTCACATATGCTACTCAACACTGGGGAACGGGACGAATATAGAGGGGGATAGTGAAGGTGGAGGGTGATGCTACATTACAAACACCTAATCCAGTGTGCAAGACACTTGCTTTATTTGCTTCATGCAAGTTATTGGTTTTGTTTATTGGGGTTTAACGTCCCAAAGCGACTCAGGCTATGAGGGACGCCGTAGTGAAGGGCTCCAGAAATTTCGACCACCTGGGGTTCTTTAACGGGCATGCAAGTTATTATCATAGCATGCACATACATGTGCATTATCTAGTGCACATGTCATATCAAGCCTGAACATGTCTCAGGGTGAGGTCAAGGAGCTGAAGGAGAATAAAAACAACGGCGAGTTAAGAAGTTTGTGACGGAACAGCGCAAAACACCGGGACACGAGAGAAGCGCTGACTTACAACTGGTTTTTATTTCGAAGAAACACTGCTTCTTATACCTTCTTCCCCCTCAAAAAAACACAACAAATGCGTCACAACCATATCGTTCAAGCGTCCAAAAAACACAAGATAAATAATCACAGAGATTTATAATCACATTTTTAACATTTCAAATTCTTTCTTAGTCAAAGCAACAGACGGCGTGCTGACACAATCGTCGCGCAGACTCGCTATCGAAGCTGCCTCGATTATTTCCCTGACTAACTGGTCTTTGTGATTAGCCAAAGCTTTGCATTTCTGGAAAACAGGTGCACAGCTTGTTGAAGGGCAATCTCTGCAATGAATTTCCAGGTTCCGGCAAGCTTGCTCGAAATTAGTTTTGTGTTCTAGTAGCCTTCCGTTCATGCACCTACCAGTCTGCCCTATGTATTGTTTACCACATGCCACTGGCAACGAATAAACAAGGCCTTCGGTGCACTCCACAAAGGGGGTTCGATGCTTTATCGTGCATCCCTGCTTCTTTTTGGTCGGGTCGGAATTGACTCGTCTGCACAGACTTTTGAGTTTGTTAGGAGCAGTCATCACTACATTCACGCCAGCTTTTCGACCTATGCTCTTCAGGCGATGAGAAACGTTGTGAATATACGGTATTGCTACTACCGGCCTCCTTTCTTTTTGTTTCTTTGCCTCATCTTGCTGCTCGGGCCTAGCCTGCATCAGGTGCTTTTTCATCTGCTTGGCAACAGAAACCAAAAGGTGCGAGGGGTAACCCGAGTTGCCAAGCCGTTCAGCCTGGCGAAGAAAGCTCACTTCCATTTTGTGAGCACATGATTTCCTCAAGGCATTTGTGAGGGACAAGTTCACAATAGCCCTCTTGGTCAGCTTAGAGTGAGCTGATTGGAAGGGCATTGGCGCTTTCTCCCCTCTGGGCTCATAGGCCCAGCAGGCATGCCCTTTAGCGAACTCAAGTCTCAGGTCTAAAAACCTTAGTGACCCTTGAGCAGGAAGCTCGTGCGTGACAATAAGTGGCTGCAAAGCCTGTGCAAAGCGACCCACCTCCTCCATTACTGTTTCTAACGTATTCGCGCGTTGGCCATCACAAAGAACCAGGTAGTCATCAACGTACCTAAATACCTTTTTTACGCTTGTACCAGCGAGGGTTTCGTTCGGGAACCTGTCTTTTCGCGCCAAGTACAAATCACTGAGTGATTTGTACTTGGCGCGAAAAGACAGGTTCCTGAACGAAACCCTCGCTGGTACAAGCGTAAAAAAGGTATTTAGGTACGTTGATGACTACCTGGTTCTTTGTGATGGCCAACGTGCGAATACGTTAGAAACAGTAATGGAGGAGGTGGGTCGCTTTGCACAGGCTTTGCCGCCACTTATTGTCACGCACGAGCTTCCTGCTCAAGGGTCACTAAGGTTTTTAGACCTGAGACTTGAGTTCGCTAAAGGGCATGCCTGCTGGGCCTATGAGCCCAGAGGGGAGAAAGCGCCAATGCCCTTCCAATCGGCTCACTCTAAGCTGACCAAGAGGGCTATTGTGAACTTGTCCCTCACAAATGCCTTGAGGAAATCATGTGCTCACAAAATGGAAGTGAGCTTTCTTCGCCAGGCTGAACGGCTTGGCAACTCGGGTTACCCTCGCACCTTTTGGTTTCTGTTGCCAAGCAGATGAAAAGCACCTGATGCAGGCTAGGCCCGAGCAGCAAGATGAGGCAAAGAAACAAAAAGAAAGGAGGCCGGTAGTAGCAATACCGTATATTCACAACGTTTCCCATCGCCTGAAGAGCATAGGTCGAAAAGCTGGCGTGAATGTAGTGATGACTGCTCCTAACAAACTCAAAAGTCTGTGCAGACGAGTCAATTCCGACCCGACCAAAAAGAAGCAGGGATGCACGATAAAGCATCGAACCCCCTTTGTGGAGTGCACCGAAGGCCTTGTTTATTCGTTGCCAGTGGCATGTGGTAAACAATACATAGGGCAGACTGGTAGGTGCATGAACGAAAGGCTACTAGAACACAAAACTAATTTCGAGCAAGCTTGCCGGAACCTGGGAATTCATTGCAGAGATTGCCCTTCAACAAGCTGTGCACCTGTTTTCCAGAAATGCAAAGCTTTGGCTAATCACAAAGACCAGTTAGTCAGGGAAATAATCGAGGCAGCTTCGATAGCGAGTCTGCGCGACGATTGTGTCAGCACGCCGTCTGTATCTTTGACTAAGAAAGAATTTGAAATGTTAAAAATGTGATTATAAATCTCTGTGATTATTTATCTTGTGTTTTTTGGACGCTTGAACGATATGGTTGTGACGCATTTGTTGTGTTTTTTTGAGGGGGAAGAAGGTATAAGAAGCAGTGTTTCTTCGAAATAAAAACCAGTTGTAAGTCAGCGCTTGTCTCTTGTCCCGGTGTTTTGCGCTGTTCCGTCACAAATGAATAACCAACATGCCCAAGCTGCTGTCCTGGAGTTAAGAAGGAAGAACAGCAACACAACAAGAAAAGCACAAGCATGCACACCAGCAAGATATAACACACAAAGGGGGCAAAAAATGCAAGGCTAACATGGCCCATAGTATTTGAGGGAGGCAGCATCACAGACAAGCAATGGTATTCTGGCAAAAGGTCCATTAATGCAGCATGATAACACTGGATGATGTGGATTGGTTTTGGCAAGCCGTGTGCACTCCACGAGCAATCTACAAGAGGCCTCAGTCATGTTTCTAGCCTTATGTGCAAGTGCATGACTTTCCCTCTGTGCACACTCCTGACCACATACATATCAGGGCCACTGTTGGTTCTCTTTGAGCAGTGGATCACAATGCCGTTTGGCAACATTTACACCATACACTGATGCAATAAAGACCCTGTGATGCCGCTATTATGCACTGTAGGAGAGTAATGCTCAATGAAGTGCGTTCACTCTCAAAATACTTCCCTTTACTGTGAACTAAAACAGACAACCCTCTATGTACACTCAAAATATGACATCTACAGTTCAGTGAAGGGCACCATACTAGATGTAGGTGCTGAAATGTCGGCAAATGCCTGAAAGGACACTGGGGACTAATCGAAGTTGCTCTGCAACAGTAGATTACCACATTCCAATAACAAAGGGCCTACCTGTACTGAGAACAAAGCTTGCATACAGCTCAGAGATTATTTGTTCAAAGAAGCAGTTCAAAATTACCGTGGTGAAGTGCGTTGGCAGGAAGGCTATTACAGCCCTTGGTTGGTAATAACTTTATTAGTCCCACTTCAGTGGATCAAGTGAGGGTGGGTGAAGGGGTGTTGAACAGGTCGGTGACGGCCCTCAGGCCACTCTAGGTGACCAGGCACTGTTTGGCTGCGGTGACCTTCAAGGCCCAGGCCATTATGCAAAGCTGTAGCTCTGCCTGTGAGCTGCGCAGAGCAGCCTCCCATCACTCCTGTGATTCCATCCCTTGGAAAGGAGGTTTCGGTTTGTTTGCGCAAGCTTGATACGTGCCTTTAAAATCCGCTCTGGTGCTCGAGCATAAGTGATAGGTTGGAGATTTCTCCCCTCTATGTATGTATTACACTCCACTGCATGAAAAAAAAATAGAACACTTAAAATGCCTAGTGGTGTGTGCACATGGAGGGTAAATTGTTTTTTTGAGCATGATTAAGGCAGCTTGAAAAATGGTAAGCAAGTCTGACTCCGAGTTTCTACGAGGAGAGTGTTAAATTATTGAACAGAAGCTATTCATCACCAATATAATAATAGAACAGGTTGCAAAATGTTGATGAAATTGGAGTCATTGCAAGTGCCTGTGCATAAAATTTAAGCCCCCTGAAAACTTATATTGGGTGCCATGTGCAACCAGGAAAGAAAGTTACGGAAAGCCTGCACACACCACTCTCAAGGAGAGAGGCTGCGATTCAGCAGAAAACCCAGAGTTATCCAGCCGGCATTGCGTCAAAAAACAAGCTTCACACGTGGATTTCCGCTTTGAAAGTCACTGAAAAGAGGATTTGTAATCTGAATCAAACGTCAGCGCATGTCTGAAACTAGTTCACGTTATAAAATAATAGACTTTACGTACAGAAAATTAATAAATTTATCTCTGCCTTGAAACCCATGACCCCTGGATCGCCAGCCAGGCACGCTACCAACTAGGCCGTGTAGGCACATTGACTTTGCTGAGGTACAAAGGGGGGAAGTGATGTGTGGGTGCTGTTGGCTTAATTTGAAGCCTAGCAATGTAATTACTGCAGTTAACTAGAGATGTGCCAATTAGTGCGAAACTAACTACAGTAACATTACGTAGGTGAACTGCAGTGTGGAAGAGTTCAAAGACAAGAATTGGGAACCTGTGTTGAGGCAATTGTTATAAATGTGTGAGCACGAATGAAGAACAGTGACTGTGTTTGTGAAGAGAAACCGCTGCAGGGAGCCATAAACACTGTTTTGTCATACCCATGAATGCTGTGTCCCTACCTTTTTGGGGAGCAAGACAAGTTTCATTGCCTCTTAGGTGTTGCAATTTGCTTAAAAAAGGTGAGGTGTCTTTTACATGCACAGTAAAAAGTTTGTGGAAGCCATTATTGGCAAAATAATTTATTTTCATCACTGAACTTCATGCATCCTAGAATTCATTATGCAGCCTATCTGCGAATCATTACCTAGTGCAACAATACATAATTACTAATATGTCTCATCTACAAAGATAAGAATTTTTTCGGGACAGACCCGTCTTTCATAAACGTTTGACAGAGGTGTACATGTACGTGCACATTAGTGTTGCCTAGTTTGCAAACTGAAGTAGCCAGCTGAAGTAGCCACCTTTGCTAAACGGAAAAATGGCAGCACGGACACTGATACGGTCCAGTCACACTAAGGGTGCAGAGGGTAAACAGGTTGTTTAAGATTTGTCTTAAAATATGGCCAAACAGCAGCCCCAACTTATATGAATCAAAGTGCAAGGGGACGAGTCAATGAAAATGGGATCTAACACAGTTTCACTGGGAGGACAGGTGGGCAGTGACCTCCCATTCAAGGTTGCATTCAAGGTTGATAGCCCAGCACAGAAAAAGATCCCGGACCTCAAATCCTGGAAAGAGAAAAAGATCCCGGACCTGGGAAGACCGCCTGCGTAACCCAGAAAGATCAATAGCGTTTACTACTACTACTACTACTATGATCCATTTCCAGCTAACTTATTGAACCGGATCATGCCCTTCCAGCTACAAAATGCCTTTTGGAGTTCCAGAAGAGGGCAAATACGGGCTGGTTGGTACATGTTTTACGAATAAGAAAAACAGCGCAGTGAAAGACAACACAAGAGAAGGACAAAACACCAGCGCTTGGATCTTTATTATTGAAACACAAATTATGTCCAGCTGCATAATTTATACCTCCATTTACCTTCAACTTAATTAATGTACAATTTGTAGGT
The DNA here is from genome assembly GCF_055824585.1 of Amblyomma mixtum. Classification (NCBI taxonomy): domain Eukaryota; kingdom Metazoa; phylum Arthropoda; class Arachnida; order Ixodida; family Ixodidae; genus Amblyomma; species Amblyomma mixtum. The sequence continues at coordinate 14,724,779 of NC_143014.1, read as the reverse complement.
TTTCATCAGGGGTACAAATTTCAGCTAGAAGATGGGAATGGGTACACGTGTCAGAACGCTGGCCAGGCCTTGCATTTTCATCTGGGAAATTGACCGTGAAACAATTGCGTCACTTTTCCTTCAGGAAAAATACTTCACTGCTGTATAACTACGTGCAGCATGTGAAAGAAGCACTCGAAAGCAAGCAGACAGAGGCAACGAAATGCCATGAGGCAAAGCATATTGCGATCTTATCACACAAACAGTGCCACACAAGACGTGTTGCACCCTGAAGAAGAGATTGATTTATTTATTTACAATACCCCTAAGGGCCCTCGTGCGAGGTATTACATAGGGGGGGGGGGGGGCGATACAAGCATAAAAATATGGCACTGGCATTTGAAACAAAATACACGTAATAATGAATTAAAACTAGTAATGTACACAAATAACACGACAAACAACGCAGAATAAAATACTTAGTAAATGCACATAATACAACAAAAATACCAAATCTGTTAGTCCATGGTTGGCTTTAACGAATGCTGAAACGATTGTAGGTTAACCTCAGTAGCTATGTGTGATGGCAAGTTATTCCAATCTATTATAGTGCGAGGAATGAATGATTTCGCGTAGAGCAATGAACGGCATGTGACGCGTTTTATTTCGTTATCGTGGTCGCGGCGAGGAAAGACTGCAGGGTGTGGCAAAAAGAAGTCGTCGTGGAGGGTGCGATGGTGATACAGTTTGTGAAGTAAGGTTAGGCGAGCGAAATGGCGTCGACATGATAGCGGTTCCAACTCGGCACGTTGTTTTAATGCTGTGACACTGGTGAAGGGTGAATAATCTGAAAAAATGAAGCGAAAAACACGGTTTTGCAGGGATTCAAGGTTGTTTATGATGTAAACTTGTTGAGGGTCCCATATGGCAGAAGCATACTCAACTTTCCGGCGGATTAGCGTTATGTAAGCAAGTTTTTTTAAGTGTGAAGGCGCATGTTTGAGATTACGCCTAAGAAGGCCGAGTGCGCGATTTGCTGATGCTAAGATTGTGTTAATATGGTAATGCCAAATTAAGTCAGACTGAAAGTGAACTCCTAGGTACTTGTAAGTTGTTGTAAGTTCAACTCTATCGTTATTGAGGAAGTAGGCTGTAGCAATTCGAGTGGAACGGTTAGTAAACGACATTAACTTTGTTTTAGATGCATTTAGATACATTAGCCAGGAAGAACACCAAGCCGTTACAGCGTCAAGATCAGTTTGAAGTGAATGGCGGTCGGTTTCATTAGTAATATTACGATATATTACACAATCACCCGCGAATAACCTAATTTGAGACAATACACACTTGGGTAGATCGTTAATAAAAATTAAAAAAGCAGAGGGCCAAGTACACTTCCCTGGGGGACTCCCGATGTTACGGGGACAGAAGACGAGTTAAAGCCGTTGACAGAGGTGAATTGTTTTCTGTTATCGAGGAATTGTTTTATCCTTGAATTAACGTTGGGATGGAGATTTAAGTTTCTCAATTTGGTTAGGAGCCTGTGATGGGGAACGCGATCAAAAGCTTTCGAATAGTCTAAAAATACTGCGTCAACCTGTAAGCCAGCGTCTACTGCGGAAAATATGTCGTTAGTAAATCCAGCGAGTTGTGTGTCGCATGAATAACCCCTGCGAAAACCGTGCTGGTATTTGAAAATGATATCGTGTTCCTCTAGATAATTAATTACTTGAGTATGAATTATGTGTTCCAGGAGTTTACAGATGTTGCTGGTTAATGAGATAGGGCGATATTTAAGTGGAATGGTGCGGTCTCCGGATTTGAAAATGGGTATTACTTTCGCTGTACGCCAGTCGTCAAGAATTGTGCTAGATGCATGGGCGTCCGGAGGGGGGGGCAAGGGGGGGCGGCTGCACCCCCCTGGAAAATCACTCCCTCGAACCGTGAGTGATGGCCGCACGCCAGGGGCCGTGGTGGGCTCAGCCAAAAGGGTAAAAGCAGCCCCGCTTCCACGCTTTGGGTCACATCTGCGAAATGCCGCGTCCGGGCACGCGTCTTTATGCCGTTTTCAAACCACGCCATCGTTAGCTCTGTTGAAGGCCAACCTGTTGCAGACATACAGCGGCACCGGCGAGCATGTGTTTCAAGCCGTCTTGAAATGGGTGCCTGTTTCTTTGATCTCTAGACAGATAGCGACACGGAGGCAGACAGTGCACAGTGCATCTTGTTTTCGCCTTCGTTATGCCGGCCACCGATGAATTCTTCAGGAGGGAAAGACAAATCAGCCGTGTCCACCCCCGCTTTGTCGGGCTGCTCATGGGCAAGCGGGCGATCAGTTGGCGCCGCCGCCGCTCGCTGTGCCTCCGATCCACGGGAGAGCGCAGTGCGGTAGAAGCGCCGCTATCAGAATCTTCGGCAAAGGAGATTAGCATCTTTTGTTCACGGCGACGCAGTCTCCAGAGGCGCCCCCACACCAGCGTCCCTTGCGTCTTCTCCGAAAACCAGCGCCTTTGGTCAACGCAGCCCGATGGCGCCTGCCTGGCTCGCCTGTCACCTCTGGCTGGGCCTCAAATGACAACAGCGCCCGTGTACTGTGCGAGGTCAGTGCCCGGTAAAGAGACCCAGGTGGTCGACATTATCCGGAGCTCTGTACTACTCTGTTCCTCATAACCTGAGTCGTTTTGGGGCTCTGAACCCCATAAAAACACACAAAACAAATTTTCCTACCGGAGTGGCGAGTGTCCCTTCCCCTTGGAAGTCGCACGGAAGTAAGCCCTTGCACGTGTGCGCGCCTCTGTATTTGTGCTTCGGTGTTTTTAGTGGCCGTTTGTCAACGAAGCTGAGAACAACCAAGACAGTGGACGAGAAAACTACGAGCGGCGAGCAGTGTGCGTGCGGTTGCTCGACTGTGCGGATGCGCGAGCAAGATGGAGCGAGGTGTATGAAGCTGCGAGCGTGCATTTATCTTGTAAATAAGTTTTCGTTGTATGTATAGACATCTTTTGTTTTCAACGTGCGCGTTCAACCGTTTTTCCAATCAATGTGTGTGACGAGTGTGCACCGAGAGCGTGTAATGAAGCACAGAAATGAATTTATCACCCGTGTAATCACGCAATTCGCCCAGAAAAATCCGTGGAGTCTACAGTTGCTGTTCAAGGAAGACTGACTGAGTGACTGTAGTTGCGTGTTTGTGACCATATTGTGCTGTGTGCTGGTCATCAATCCGGGTGAGTCGAGAACCCGTATGCAGCAATACTGAGCACTCTTCTCCACGAAATGACAGTATATTTTTGGATTTTTTATTAATTTTAATTGTTTCTTCGTTGATAAACTGCAATGTATCTCTCCTAGCCACACTTTAATTTGCTGTTTGTAATTTTTATTTCATGTGTGTATTTCACTTATTTTTTATTTATATATAAATAAATAAATTCATACCGCAAATAGTGCCTTTTTGCTACGAACATGCCCCCCCCCCCCCCTCCGGCGCCAACAACCAATGGGCCCCCCCCCTGCAAAAAATTCTGCGGACGCCCTTGGCTAGATGATAATGATTGTGAAAAAAGTGATGTCAATACTTGATAGAGGTTTAGAGAGGCATTCTTTAGTATTTTGTTATTAAATCCGAGGTGATCAAAGCTAGTAGTAACTTTGAGGTTATTCAAAAGGGCAAGAATGCCTGATTCACTAATGATAATTTCCGGCATGGAAGTGACGGAAGATGGCTGTAACAAGGGTGAGTAAGTGGTGTCTTCGTGGGTGAACACTGAGACGAATGCGTCGTTAAGAAGCTGTGCACACTCAGTTTCAGTTACTGGATCACCGTCAGGATTAGTTAGTACGATTTCGGGGTGGGAACTCGGATTGATGACGCGCCAGAATCTATGAGAGTTATTGGTTAACATGGTGGACAGGTCGTGACTGAAGAAATGATGACGAGTTGTTTTAAGCAGTGACTGATATTCGTGATCGCAATGCCTGTACTTTGTCCATGATGATGGAAGACCCGTTTTGACTGCTTGGCGGTACAAGCGTTTTTTTCTTATTATTAAGACGACGAAGGCGATTTGTGAACCATGGTTCATTTTTATGATATCTGATGGTGATGACTGGCACAAACTTGTCAACAAGATTAGTCAATGTGTCTTTAAGTGATTTCCAATTTGTTTCGACTGAGCGAGATGAAGAGTGAGCTAGGAAGTCCTCCGAAAATGATTGCAGTGCAGAGTTAATCCCATCGAAATTAGCGTGGTTGTAGCAATGAATTCGCTTAGTGGATGTTTTCTTTCTACTGAATGGACGAGTGATGTACCCGGTGATGATGTCATGATCGGATAGGCCTGATGCTAGGATAGGATAGATGTTGTAAATAACTAGAGACACAGCGACCCTGCTGTATGTTTAGCATGTTCTGGACTGCTGGCTCTCCACAAACACCAAAGCAAACAGAAATGCATTGGTGAAAGCATGTCCAGTCAACACCCTGGTGCTGGAAGGAAAACATTTTGGTGCCTTCCTGTCCTTCACTGAACTTAAGCACCAAATAAAATGTGCGTTGTGTACAAGCAGAACACATAGGGAGGCACCACACGAAGGGACGGCACTTCTTCACAATCACCAAAGCATGTGTTGAAGCACGCACTCAGCAAGTTGGCAGACGGTAGGCTGAAAACACTTGGGACACTTCCTGACTCACACAAAACTGCAGCACCAGACAAAAATGATTTCTACTGCCATGGATACCACCAATATGGTCCTATTCAAAGAACAGCACCAAAATGATGAAGACTTCACCAGCTTCTTAGCAGTATGCTATCAAACTTGAAGCAGAGCAAATGTACGCTGATTACTTGTGGCATAGCTACACGTGACAACCACGGCAGTGAGTGCAATTCTCGCAAGCAGCCGCTGATCATGCACTTCCTGCCTGTCAGATAGAATCCAAATGGTGCTGTGTCCTCCTCCTTGTCGTAGGTGTTGGTGCTCCTGCTGTTACCACCACTTGCCAGTGGTGTCATGGTCCTGCAGCTGAGTGTGGATGAATATGTTGGGTTGCACAGTGTAAGCTCCGCCGACCTTCGCAGAGAACTCTTGACCATGGCGTACCATGACCATGACACCTTTGCAGACACCTCATGTAATCGTTCAGGAACCCGTTACGGCCACCCAGCTAGGCAGCCAGTCCAGCCGAGGGGTGAGCGAAGATGAATCTGGCATCCCGGTTCCCGAGCACACGAGACCCCATGGTGAGAATGGTCCACCTCATCTGCATAAGATGCACACCATCACCTGCACGTTAATCAACGCTCTGCACTGAAATCTCCCAATGAGCTAGACATTGCGTTTCCAAATATGTGAAATTGTTGAAGCCGCAAGTTCAACTATATTCTAGTTTTACGTATTGGTTTATGGTTTATGGGGTTTACGTCCCAAAGCGACTAAGGCTATGAGAGACGCCGTAGTGGAGGGCTCCGGAAATTTCCAGGGGTTCTTTAACGTGCACTGACATCGCACAGTACACGGGCCTCTAGAATTTCTCCTCCAAAGAAATTCAACCGCCGCGGCCGGGAACGAACCCGCGTCTTTCGGGTCAGCAGCCGAGCACCATAACCACTGAGCCACCGCAGCGGCGTAGTTTTACGTACAAATGTAAAATATGCTGACTACAAAATCAATCATTAGTAGGGGTGTGCGAATATCAAATTCTTCGAATACGAATCGAATACGAATACTTGGCTCCGAATATCGAATCGAATATCTAATAATCAAGGACAGACGCATTTAACCACTACAAAACATTTATTTGAGCACCGAAGAACATCATAGTTCAACTATCGATGATTAAATGAACACAAAAGGTGTGTGTGGCTGCACAAAAAGTATCAGTCTCGAACATTATTCTTAGAAGAGTGGAAATATCAGAGAAGATGGCTGGTACACAGCATTGATTAAGGCTAGCTTGCCATCAGCACGAACGCGCGTTGCTGGGATGAACATGAAAGGTTGTCGTGAAGGAAAACCCGCTGCTCCACATGGTCAGGCAGAAGTAGTTCCGTTCTGGCTGAAACGACTCCTCCAGCCACAGAAAATGCCCTCTCACTTGGCACTGAACTGGCACGTATTGCGAGGTACTTCGTGCACAGCTCTGACTATACCAGCTTCGCAGGTATAGCCGCAAAGAAGCTCACCAGCGCAGTCAGCTACGGCATGGCCCTTGGAGGAAGGAATGCTCATTGCTCTGGGCGCCGCCTTGTTGTTGTCTGTCAATAGGGCTTGCGGACCGAAATGAACGCCGGTGCTCACATTGAATATTCGGCTAGATACGAATATTCGCGTCGGGTCGAATATTCGAGACAACACAAATACTTGGATTTCGAATCGAATTCGAATACTAAAAATATAATATTCGAATTATATTCGAAAATTTCGAATATTCGCACACCCCTAATCATTAGTATCAAAACGAAGTGTTGCCATATAGCTAGAGGTACTTGATGGCACATTTCCCAAACTGATGGATACAAATAATTAATACAGTCTTTTTATACTCAAGAAAACCACCACAGAATGCACTGCAAGGAAGGGCACAAGTTTAACTGTTTATGACTACCTTGAGTTTTTTAGTATATGCTTGCTTTTGCATTTTGCACCAATCGAAATGAGGCTTTATGTACAGCGCGAAAAACTAAGGCAGGGGAAGAAACACGGAAACAAACAAGGCTACCTTGACATTGTGGTCACTGAGAGAAATTCAAAGCCACAGAACAATACTGCGTGTCATTCACACCTATCTCCGCTGTCACCTGAAAAATACAGACATGATTAATTTACATTATTTTCATATGTGGTTCTATTTACACTGTTCTTGCTTGCTGAATAAACTATATATAAATGCAATCAGATATCATTAGCCGTACGCAATCTTACTAAAGGCAAACGCGTTATCCCTTAATGCTTGCCCCAACCGACTAAGCACGTGCTCACCAGTTTGACGATTTCCATGCGGGCAGCACATCAAGAGAGATTGCACACAAACGGGTCATGGATGGATCCCGCACAGACTTCGTGTGAGCTGGAACCTTCACCGGCAGGAACAACACACATGTAAATAAAATGTACAAGAGTCATACATGATTGTTTTTCGCGAGCCCTAAGAGAAATGATTTTTTTCACCCTCCTATGGTCATTTCCACGTGGCTGCTGTGTAACTGATGATGTAACACTGTTACGAAAATTTTACCTCGAATCAAAATCACTTTTATTTATTTATTTATTTATTTATTTACAAGATACTGCCGGCCTCAGTTTGAGGCCTTGGGCAGGAGTGGGCATATCAATAATACATTAAGGAAACGAACATAACAAAAAATACATCACAAGAATTTAAGTGAGAAGAAGAGACGAAATCCAGCAGTAATAATAGTAACGAAAAGTAAAGCGCGACAAAAACAACAAGGCGCGTACACAGCAGCATGACACAACCACGCATGCTCAATCACATGAGCAAGAAATGAAATGTACAAACAATGAAAACAATCATGCATATGAAGCACTCAAGGCATTGCGCATAACGACACGATGGTCGTTATGCCTATTTTGCCTCAATACTGTTAAGCATGCCGCAGAATGACTGGACCGTCGGGCATTCCACTGTACTCGAGGTGAGCGCATTGCACTCACTTACTGTCCGTGGAAAAAACGAGTTTTTAAACCATTAGTCCTGCAAGAAAATTCTTTTAGTTTTTTTCGAATGATTAGATCGTGTTGGGCGCTTAGAAACTAAATTAATGTACACATCCTTAACTATTCCCAGCATATCATGATATAGTAGGTACATATATTTCAGTCTCTCCCTTATGGGGGTCATTCTTGTGATAACGCTCAAAGGGCTAGAAGCAGTTGTCGCTCTCTAGCACCAGCGTGCCAGCCCTAGCAGTCAGAGCTGTGACCCCCAACCCGCGGTGCAGTGAGTCGCAACCACGGCGGGTTCGGGCCAGAGGGGACAAACACGAGTATGCTACTCGGATTAGCGTTTATTGCTCCCGAGCAATACAATGCAGCAGCAACAATACAACCGCCGTAACGATGGAGAGGGTTCCGCTCGCGTACGGGGGTGAAAAAACACAAAGGAAAGAACGCACGAACAAATGTGGAGGAAAAGGTTCCGCTCACCTTGCGTGGTTCCTCGCTCACGGCCCGCGGCGGTCGGTCAAGTCACACGCGGTGGCCGGGCGATAAGGGCAGCGGTCTCCGTGGCAGATCTCTGATCCGTGCATGTGCGCGGCTCCCGCCAGAAGACAAGCGAGCCTCGGGAGAAACGCGCCTTTTCCCGGGCTGTGGAGAGGAGGTCTCTCCGTTGTGAAAGGGGAAAGAGGGAAAGTCTCCGCGGCGGCGTCGCGGCGGGGAGCGAAAGGAAGCGGAGGTGGCGTGAGTGCTCTCCCTCGCAAAACCTCCCGAACGGCGCGCGCATAGCATCGCGTGATAATTACGCGCGGCCGTTACAATGGGGCAGGGGATTCATGTGTATCCCCACACCCTATACCGTCTCAATTTTAATGGCTCTAAGTTTGCGTTGTTTAGAATAACCGTCGGAGATACTTGCCAGCTATAACAGTTGAATATAAATCTAACCGATTTTTTTTAATGCTTTCTAACTGTGTTATGTTTTTCTGGGTATACGGGTCCCATACTACTGAGGCGTACTCAAGAATTGGTCTAATGTACGTTTTGTACGCTAAAAGACAGATTTCTTGTGTTGACTGTCGAAGCGACCTCCTCAAGTAACCAAGCTTGCGCATTGCTTTTTTTGAAATATATGACATATGCTCGTTCCATCTCAGGTCAGATGTAATTACGAGACCCAAGTATTTGTAGCTGCTGACCGTAGACAGAATATTACCGCCAATGCTGTAAGAAAATTTTGAAGGGTTTCGTTTTCGCGTGATTGACATAGTGACCGTTTTCTTTGCATTCATAGTCATTTGCCATGTGGCGCACCATGCTTCTACGTTGGCTAATGATGAATTCAAACAAACCTGGTCATTGCAGCTATTGATTTCTTGATATAGTATGCAGTCATCTGCAAATAACCTAATTTTCACGTTCACTACTTGTATTATGTCATTGACGAAGATAAGAAAGAAAAGGGGCCCAAGGACGGATCCCTGTGGAATGCCCGACTGTACCGGTGCTGAGTCAGAGAGCACACCATCAATAAACACACTCTGTTGCCGTGACGACAAATATGCAGAAATCCATGCAAGCAGCAGATCATTTTTGAGTATTGGCTGTAGTTTTAAAAGTAGTTTAGAATGAGACACACGGTCAAATGCCTTTTCGAAATCTATGAATGTCATATCAATTTGATCACACACTTTTGTGTGCTTGCTTCACTAATATGCTTAAGCCAGGGTATAGTATTCTTATAGAGTTTCACGCAATTTTTTTTCCACACTTAAGGAAACGACGCCTTCCAGCTGATTTCACCTATGCTGCCTTTCACATTCATCAACACCAAAAACAAGGAAATCGACCAACGTACTAGCATGCTAGACTTTGTTTTCTCAACTTGAGCCGTGTGCAAAAACTGAATAACGTATGATGAAAAAAAGGAACGCGAAATGCCGAATAAAAATTTCGGATTCGCAGCATGCCTGCAAAAGGAATGAGAATGACGCTACACACACACGGATGTCTCGTCGAGAAGCCCGACACATTCCTGGAGTTTGTTGCTCGGCCGCGCGAACACCTGTCGTGTCATCCGCTCATCACGCGCGCAAAGCCCATCCGTTCTGCGAAGTTTCACAGCTGGCGATCGCCCCTCAGAGCTCGACAGTTCGGCACTGCTTCTCGCCGCAATGCATCCTTGCATAGCCACCACACCATATGCCTCGTCAGGTGATTGCACAGACGAGCTGTCTAGTCAGAGACAACTCGAAAGCATCGCGGTAACCCTGAAAGTCGCTCACCTTTCCCACTTCTAGGGTTTAACAAACGACGAATGAATTTAAGGAGCAGCAAATCGCAGCGCCGGCACCATGGAGGAAAAAAAAACTGAGGAGGGAGCGTCCGGCGACAACCTTGAAGCCTAGTCTTAACAAGTAAAAATATAGCAGAAAAAAGAAAGTGTGTCCCCCTGTGATCGCACCACGTGATAGCGTGCGGTAAAGTCTAGCCTCGCTGCGCGCGCGCATTCGCCGATTAGCGCGGCAGACTAACTGTAGATCAACTTCCTTGCTGTAGACGCCCGCGCCGCGGGTCGCGCATACGCGCGCACTATAACATACCAGAATCAAAACAAAGGACTGCCTCGGAGAGCGAAAAACTGAGGGAGAATACGACTTCAAAATATTCGGCTTGCGAACGCTGGCCGCGTGACGTCACGCTCCCTCCTCAGTTTTTTTTCCTCCATGGCCGGCACCGCCATTCGAGCAATTTTCGCGCTTCTCTAACCGCACGGACGGATGATTTCTCACTGCGAGCGAAGGGTTTGCAACGGGAGAGCAGTTAGCACCCCTATGCGGCTGTACGCTTAAAGGCCGTTGTACGATCGTTTTTCGGGCGGATCCGCCAGCGAGTGAACCGCTCGCTTTCAGCCTCCGCTCGGGCGTGGGGCGGTATGGTGTTGTACGATCATTTTTGCTGCTGGCGGACGAGACGGATGGTTCGAACGTTCCGATTGGCGCTCCCGGCAGTGCCGCCCGCCTAATCGCCTGCAGCTGTACAGGCATGTGTTTGTAGCGAAACACGCAGATATCTTGCGGTAGAAATTACCCATATTAAATGCGGCGTATTCAAGACAATATCCGTTGCGTCAACGTTTCTTTTGCTGCGGGATTTTCGTCGAATGTAGACTCGTGGTCGGCTGTGATTCGGGCTGGAACGGCACGAATCTCGGTTCAGACGACCCTGACGGCCGCGAAACAATTCGCGACAAAACTTTACAAGATCGAAGGCGAGTCTGCTCATCTGAAGCGATGCCGTCGGAAACGATACGTGTTTGGATCATTTCTACCCAAGAGACTGAAAAACGCGTCACATCGCGTCCCCGTTCGACGATACGTTCTCACAACGGACCGTGATTTCCGGCCCCAAAATAACAGAATGCTGTCTGCTCTGAAAGTACGCTGCCCTGACGATTTCGCTGCGACGACGCGATTCTTACTGCGAATTCTCGATCGGGCCACACTGCAGTACAGGCTGCTAACAACCGTCCGTAATTACTATCGGCATAATCCCACTTTTTAAAATACTTACGATTGCATACTTAAAATTTTTAGTCAGTTATTCAAAATAGAACACTTCAGTGTTTTTGCATTGCTAACAGAGAAAAAAAAATAATTTCACTTGCAGCCTTTCCCAAGCAATTTGCACAGTCACTGTAATATGTGAACGAACGGCCTTCTCCTTGGCTCCCTATACTGTTACTGCAAAAGACATGCTTACCTATTCAATATATAAGGTGCGTGCGTGTGTGTGGGGGTGTGTGTTAATTGTGCATGCGTTTAACATTCACAACTTAGCACAACACTGCTGTCAAACACAAATGCTAATGGACATGAGAAGTTATGTTTCCAGCTAATTGGAACAGGTAAATCAGTTGTAATTAAAGCAGTTATGCATTTCACAGAACAGTGAAAATGCAACAATAATGATTTATTTTTGTCGTGTTTTTCACGCCATTATTAAAGCCAACATAGAAATAGCACTCTGTGGCTGCAAAGGGGCTTAGACGTGCATCACTGGGCTAAAAGGGCAAGGCTTTGTTCTGCACAGTGACAGCGGGCCATCAAGTTGTGGTTTAGCATTCCTTCCTGAGCTCATATTGCAGTTGCACAAGCCAGAATGCAGTGTTGAAAACAACTATCAGAAGTTCTGCTGAAGGCCATGTCATTGTTGCCATGTACAAAACAAGCTGGCATATACTCTGTGCAACTCCAAAGCATTCTCAAATGTCGCTTTGAATGCAAAGCAAAGTTGGTGCCTTTTTATTGCATAGAAGTCTGTGCATGCCATTCTCATTAATATAAATATAATGAGATGTCGGAGCCAGTAAACTGAATTACAGGTTCAGTAAATGCAAGAACCAATTTGGAGGGTTTACATGGCCACGGCTCCCGGCTTAGGCTGAGAAAGAATACTTGTATACTCAGGGGAACAAGGTATGATGGCCATATTATCTGGTTATCTCGAGCAAACACTAACACCTCAAGTAGAATTTGTAAAATTGGATTTTGCAGTAAGGGAGCTATGATGCCGTGCTATAAAATGAAATTACAAATAAGCCGTTTAAGTATGTGACAGGTATATATGCATACGTTCTCTGATACAGCCTTAAAGCAATGTCTGAAGTTATTTTCACTGATCAGTAAAATGTAGAATGGCTGAATGTAACGATTATCACTTCCCAAGGTAGCAAGCAAAAGTGAACATTGCTAACTGTTAAGTGATGTTCATACCACTTAACATATGCTGAATTTTAGAGTGCTATTAGTTGCCGACTATCAACATGTTCAGCAAAATATACCTATATCACTGCCAGTCTGCTTTCAAAAAAAGAAATTAACTGAGTTATTGACAGGCAACAGAAATTTGGAAAATAGCAATATGAAGTTAGGCCGAAGAATGCCGAAGAAAAACAGAAAAGCAGTGATGGCTTTTGTCGTTTCTTGCATCTCTATACTGCAACTTGAAGTTGACGGCTTTTGTGTTTAAGATGAACCAGCAGTCCTGTAAACACTATCCTGAATATATAAAATTCACATGCATATGTATGCATTTGCAGCATTCTCACTGAGCCATGTTATGAAGTCGATGTCTTGCTTAGCTGAAGATACGATAAGAGAGAAGCGCCAAGGAAAGAATGACACAGATAGGCACAGTAATGCATGCTTAGCTTTTCAGTGCACGAATTTAGCTGGCTAGACCTAGCTTGTGCAGTGTGCAAGTTAGCCTAAATGCAACTGTATACCGTCCGACAAAACTGCTGTGTAAATCTGCCCCAATATTACTTGAAATACATTGTGAGGATAGTTCTTACACATAAGATAGCATTGTATTGGTTTCCTGAGCTGAGCAAATGGCTAAGCACTTTATTACAATAACTTATTTTAACATTTATTATACCTGAACAGTACTAATTTATACTAATAAGAAGTAATTAACCATTAGCATTCAAGTACAGCCATACCGCTACAAAGGAAAACTTTGTAGGTTTTCTTTGTAGCCTTATGGCTTCACTTGAGTGGATGCTAATGAGTAATTACGCCCTTATCACAAATCTTCACCTTGGGGGATTTACCTAATTCAGTGGATGAACATCATCATTTATTGCATGGATTTCTGCAGTGACTGCTCAAAGGACAAGAGGTTAGTAAGCCCTGTGAGTTGGAAGGCCATTCCAGCCTTTTGTGGCAAAAACAAAAATGAATCTTGAAATGCAGTGGCATGAGCTAACTGAGCCACAACACTGCTTGTGCGACTAGTGCAGAAGGAACCATGACTCAGAACAGATTAGTTGGTTATGTGACAATAAACAGTTTTAAAAAATCTGCAGTTTCTGCACATGCAGAAATTTGAAGATTCACTTTTAGTGCTGTTACACTGGAGCTTCAAAAATAGTCTGAGAGAATAAAACAAGTGCCTCAGGTCTGAACTCATTCCAGGACTCTAGTTAAGTTAGATTTTGTGGCATGTGCCATTCGAATACACAAGCTGATGCCACACAGGGGATTTGAACGCAAGCAACTTGGAAGACGGTGATACTAAGGACACGTCGAGTGTAAATATCATGGGTTGTGGGTGGGTGTATGAGGATTATTAGGTATTTGAACCAGTATAGAGTGAATATACCTTTATCGGAAGGCCTTATAAGTTGGCAAAATGTAATGCTCACAATAAAAAAAAACAATATTAATGCATTCTTAGTAACATCAGCAAACAGGCCAACGCAGGGCATGCTAATTGTTGTTTTGGAGAACTGAAATGCTGGTATTGATTGCAATATGGCAGACCCCATATGGCTGTCAGTGAAGGCATGTGGCAAAATACTGAAGGGACCGTAATAATGCAATTAATAAAAAGCTGAGGCCCAAAGGAGTGCCTTGGCGGACGTCCGAGATTGCAGGAAAAGGCAAGATACATAAGAATTGGCAAGGGAAATCTGCCGAAAGCTGGCTGTTTAAGCTTGGATCCAGTTTAGAGCTATTGGATGAAAGTTAAAGCACGAGAAAGCCAGCCTCACATAAATAGGGAAATCGCATGCTTTTTCAAAGCAAAGAACAAAAGCATCATAGGGAGATGTTGCAGTCAAGGTGCATGTCGTGAAGAACAAGAAAAAGTTGGCTATTGCAGAAATGTCTTCTAAAAGCTTGCCGATTTGAATCAAACAACTTAATGGGCCAAAACAATCTAGCAGGGTCAAGAGTATGAAATGTGTTTGGTGATTTGCAGCACATGCCAATAACACAAATAGGGCCATGGGTGCTGGGTGATGAAGGGTTAAAAACAGAGGGGCCAGGCTATAATAAGGCAGGAAGCTATCTGTACAGCATGTACTAGATATGCCTATACAACCTGCTTCTTTTCCCGTTGTTGCTTTCCGTAAATTTCACAGAACTTGATCATAGCGTACTGTGGGGTGCACCGGTGGCAAGTTGGCATGTCTAAACTGTGCTAAGCGACGATGACAGAGCAAGAATTGCTACCCTGTGCAGTGATGTTGTTACCATCGTCTTTGTTCGTAGCGTAGCTTTACCAGCTCCAGAGGGCTTATTTTGCAGTCTGCAAGTAGTCATGTCTGTAGCAAGCAGTCACAGGCAAATGAAGGTGGTAGGAGACAGACATATTTATTTATTTATTTGTGATAGCCTCAGGGTACAGAGTACATTTCAGAGGGGAAGGGCAGTTGATAACAAGAAAAATAAAAAAGCACAATTCATACAAAACTATAGAACAACTGAGGCAGGAAAAAAAGAAGTGAGCAAAATTAACACGGGAGTGAGCAAAATTAACTCGTCGATGCAAGTGCATCGACGAGATCTTCTCAAAGCTTCGAGAATGTCTTGTTAAACAAACTGCTGTGGCTGACCCAAGAAGTGCCGCTGAACAACCGATTAACACCAATAAAGCCGATTTCGCGAGCAGCTGTGCAACAATAGCATTGCGAACACATCCAGTGTCGTACCATTGATCTCCGGATCGAAAAGGACCATGAGCAAAATCAACAACAGACACTGTCATTGCCTATGAGGTGCTTCAAGACCACTGTATTTTTCTGATTGCAGTGGAAACCAACATCCCACTTAAACTGAATACTGCCAAGCATTTGTCAATATTGACTTAACACTCCTAAGCAAAAAGAGAAAAAAAGCAATGGCAAAGGTTTTCTCAATATTTTTTTCTTCTTTTTCATCAAGACTCGTTATGCTCAACTTGCTCTGTGGACAGTTTTGATTGCATAAGCTGCTGTCACACTTTTTTTTTCTGCGGTACATCAATTGAAATGCTCATGAAAAACAGACTTATGAGTTGGCACATATTAGAGATTTGTACACTGTCAATTAGTCGTGATTTAAAAGCGGCAATGATTCTTGTTTGTAATCGCGTAACACCATGTTGTTACAACCTAAACCGAAATTGCTAGAGGAAGTGTTCAGTCACCCATTCATCACGCCGATATGTTTATTGCAGGCAAATGTGCGCACAGCCGGCAGGAAATAAAAAGAAATGACGCTCCCGAAGATACATTTGCACTGCACCGATGTTTTCACACAGGTTACACAGTTTCTCCGGCGAGTCGTACCTCAACCACTCATCATCACAAAACGTACTGAATGGAGCACCAAAGCGCAGAAGGATGGCGACATCGCTGTTGTCGCCGCAAAACAGTCCTACGGCCGTGCAGCCAAGCTCGCGTCGCGTCACGTCACGTCGCACACACGGCAATTCTCAAGCACAGTGCCAACACGAATCGCGAACAAAATGGTAACGAATGCGTAACCAGCAACAACGCATTGTAAACCATGCATTTTAAACCAAAAATAAACGAATAAAAAAAACGTCATGTGCACTCTTCGGTCGCGATCACTGCAACCATCGCAACGAATGCGACTAGCTGCACAACGCCACGTTCATTTCAGCATTCGGAAAGCACGGCGTGCGTAGTGAGCTCTCGAAGGTATGTGGAACATTTCACTGCCTTGACGTAAAAGCACTCGCTTCGATCGCAATCACTTTCACTACGCGGACACTAGTCACTGTGCTAGGCAGCTCATGCACGCACAGAAGTTCACCGCGAGCAGCTTTTGCTCGCCGCTGTGCGTGATGATCCTCGCAGGAATTAGGAATGCTTGCAGCAACCACAAACAGCTCCATATAAACGCTTCGCGACACCGCCAACGCGTAGGTCTTGCGTCGGTTTGAAGAGGCGCTCTGTCAACTACATCAGCGTCGATTTCAACTCGGGAAACTGTCGCTGATCGCCGCTGCTGCACGCGGAGAAGTTCGCAGTCGATCTGAACACTCGTAATATCAACATGCGGCCAATATAGTATGCCTCGCGGCATAGGTGCCACCACTATAGCCACGACCTATGCCTCGCTCCCCAGCTCAGTCGACGGACGGCCATCTTGCCCCGGCAGGAGCGGATGCCTACGTCACGTAAAAAGCAGCCAATCGCTGCAATTCGGTCGCCAGGCGGTTCGCTCGTCCGCCCGAAAGTTGAAGTTCACCAACTTTCCTCCCGTCCGCCGAACGGGGCGGTTGCCTATTGTCTGGTCGTTCGGTCCGCCAGGCAGGCGGACTGGCGGATCCGCTCAAAAGCGATCGTACAACGGCCTTAAGCCTTCACTATTAATGCTCTCAAAGGTTGCTTATTTCAGATGTGCTCTTATAACGCCATACCATTACATTGTGCAATCAAAACAAGACTTTTGTAAGCTTAGTTTTGTCTAGAAATAAATACCCGTTAAAGTGCGGCTACCTAACGCCGTATAAATCAGCATTTCACTAACTCATTTGCATGATTCGGGTACCTTTCGCCGGGCGAAATGATGGCGGCGAATTTCAGCCATTTTTTGCAATGGCGGCACAACGTAAACGTGATGAAACGTCATTCTGACATCACTCCAACATGTGTGCCTATCACGTGATTTACGTGATATTGTTCCAACCAATCAGATTTTAGGAAGTTGCCCTTTCCGATGTGCAGCTATTTTCTCCAAATTGGCAAGTCGAGCGCAAGTGCTCTCGCGCGGACCACTTGTAGCTTCTTTTCCCTTCACAGTCACATATATATACCAGCCGGGCACCAAGAATAGCGCTACGAAAATGCATTTTCAATGCCACGTCAAATCGACGTCACCGCAAAAAGTGCTCGTGTAACCGACCCTGATTGACACGCCCATTGACGGCGATTGACACTTCTGACAGCCAATCAGAGAGGCAATATGGCGCCGACAGGCGGATGTGAATATCGAGAATTGGGCCCCGCTTTACGAGACGAGCGCGAGTGAAGCCACAGGAAGTTGGACGGCTTGTCCCGGAAGTCGGGTGTCTGCTGTGTATTTCAATGCAATAAGTTGCGTCATTCGCCCTTTCGTTCTCAGTTTTTTGCATTGTTCTCGTGTAATGCCTGCTGTTATATGAAAGGAACAAGCAAGCTGAACGCGAGAAATGCGAGCATTGTGTGCAGAATCCTGTCGTTTCAGAGAAACCGAAGAAAATAGGCAGGCAGGTCTCAGCCTGCCGCGGCAAAGGGGCACGTGCATTAAACACCATGTTCTTGCCTGGTGATGAGGATTGCTGGTCACTGGCCAAACTCAATAAAGAAAGACGTTTCGGGAGCGCTACGGCTCCCTTGTTCACTATATTATATAGTGTTCACTATATTATATAGTGTTCACTATATAGATATATTGACTTTGGCCAGTGACCAGCAATCCTCATCACCATGATTCCTGACCAGACGGTATGCCGTCCAACCCTCGACTACATGTTCTTGCCTGGTTCTTGTCTTCCGAGCGTAAAGGAGTAGTGGAATGACGCTGAGGCTTGGTCATCTCAAAACCGAATTTTCGTGTAGCAAAGAAAAGACGAACGATGGCGCGGATATCCTTACACTCGAAGAGCCACTCGTTCTGCAGCTGCCGCAGTTTCAGTTTCGAGTTGATGGCGGACGATGACTCTTCTCACCGATGGCAGGCGATGTTTATCGCTTTAGGGTGTCGTTTACCTTCCAGACGTGCCTTTAACCTAACTCCAAAGCACAGCCATGTTTTGGCTGCACAGAAACGACTGACGAGAAAGACGAATGCTGCCGCACGCGTGAGAAGCGCTGTTACGAGTCAACTGCACTGATATGTTTTGCCGCGCTAGTAGCGTGTTTCACCAGGCATCTGGTCCAAGAACACCGCCTCTGTGCCGATGGAGGAAGGAACGTGGGCCGGAGACGGGGAGAAGGAGAAACGAGGGAAAACTATATTCACATATTTAGAACATTATTTACAAACATCAACAAACAGAGTAAAAGCTGAGAAAACTCCCAGGAAAATCGCTGCTCGATGAACATCTCTGGCGCTTTAAATTGCCCCCCCCCCCCCCATTGTCTTCCCGCCTTTTCCGTCCAATCACAGAGACTCCGTTTTGGGCACCACCTTTAGATGAAGCCAACGACGCTCATTGGCTGGCTTAGCCATTTCGTCGAAATCGGGCACTCATCAACGGCGCTCCCCTCTCCAGTGTCTTCCTCGGCTGAGTCACTCCCGAAGGTGTCCTTTCCTCAGGTCACCTCCTCACCCACAATTGGACGCGCAGTTAACCAACGCAGCCGTCGGCTGATGACCCTTCAGGAAGCCGGCCAGGGTGCTATGCCTCTGTTCGAGGAGACGCCCGAAGGCGAACACTGGGGCGCCACCCGCGCCGTCGACAAAAGATCGAAGCACGGATGATTGACAGCCATTCGTCTCGGTGCGTGGCGGCAGGCTTCGTGTTGTCTCCCTGGCGGTGGTACGCACATGGCCGCAGTGGAAGAAAGGAGTCGTCTCTCAAAGTCTCCATCCGTCGTGTCGGGCGCCGCTGTTATTTGCAGATGTCGCATGGGAGCGCGTACTCGGAGAACGCACTGCCGTAGCACAACCCCGCACTGCCTCTGGGAATGGCTTAAGTGAAGACGACTGTGGCAGGAACACACAAAGGAGGGGGGGGGGGGGGGGAGGGTAGAGTCACAACAGCACCATGCATCACGAAAAAAAGCCCATTCAGGCATAACTTGCTACAGTACTAAACAGTACATGACATACTCCGTCGAAAAACCAGTACAATGCCTTTTGGAGGCGTTAATGTGAACCAACCAACCACCCTCGGCAACTCACCAGATAGTAGCCTCGCCCTCGCTCCGGTTCAGTCTAAACATAATTCGGTAAAATGGTCACTGCAAAGTCGGCTGCCTGGTGAAGGCAGCCGAAATTATGCTATCAATGGGGGATAAATCAAACAAACAGACAATCGTAGTCGGCTGCCTGGTGAAGGCAGCCGACTACGATTGTCTGTTTGTTTGATTTATCCCCCATTGATAGCATAATTTCGGCTTGACCGCGGGAACGTGCATCACAGTAAACCATAGAGTTTCTTACTATTAACTAGAGGGAAAGCTGGCAACCCGTCTACGGAAGTTTGCATGGAGGCCCCTCGAGACCACTTCAGCCATGGAGGAAAAAAAACTAGGAGGGAGCGCGCTCAGCCTCTGCAAGCCATCCTCCTCTGACGCCGCTGCCGAGGGTGGGCCCTTCTGCGCACTGACTCTTGGGAAATAGGCCCTCCACAGTTACCAGACTGCCAACCAGCGGTGCTTTTTAGTGAACGTCCGTGCTCCGATGTAGCGCAGAAGCGCAGCGCCTGTGTTGCAGCTTTGCAGTTGCACCGAGCTGGAGGTTGTCTGAAGGCTCCGCGTCTCAACACTTCTGTTGATTACACTCTTGAGTTTTTGGGTGCACTGTAGAAAACTGCAGGTAAACTTTTCATCAAAGGGTGCGGCCGCGACCTCGTCACTGTTCAACTGTCCCAAGCAACCACAGATATCCGTCGGACGTACGAGCTAGATCCGAACGTCCTTTGCCGAGATCGGACGTCCATCGGACGTACGAACACAATCCGATTTCGGATATTCGTATTTCTACATCCGCCGGACGTACGGACAGTGTCCACTTTTGTATATCCGCATGAGAGACGAGGTGTACGTCCGAAGGATGTAAGGCCGAGTATTTTCCCAGGCCATGAGTATGGACGGTTTTTATTACACAGAAAATTCGCGTCTTTCGTGTATGTATACTGTTTTAGTTGAATCAGTTGGAGGGTTTGACGCGAAGATGTTTGTAAATTGGTGCGATTCCACTCCTTCCTGCAGTGAAAGAGCCGCCAACGAGCTAAATTTATCTAAGAGGAGAAGCAGGTGTTGCAGAATTTTGCAAGCGCTCAATGACTAGATTTATATTTATAAAACTTCTCCAAATTAGTGGAGTTGTGCGACATGTCCACCGTTTTGCTAGCTAACCTTGCCATTGAAACCATTCGTATCAAAACTCCCGTGCATTCTGCTATCACCATCATCATAGATGTCAGTTCGCGGTCAGTCCAATCCAATCCATCAGTACGGCTCCGTAGCGCTGTTGTTGATTTGTCGCGTAGTGTTGTCGCGCATAGCTTAATAGCTCTGTTATTATAATGTGTGGCTTTGTTCAGTCTGTGGACGAAAGTAGTACGTAACTTAAGCAATTCGAAAGATACGGGAAGCGCCTGAAGCTCTTCTAGAACACCGGAATACCGTACTGCGTCGACCTTGGTTTAAAGAAGGCTTAGTGCACATGTGATTGCCTGCGAAGGTATGTATCCAGTACACTTCTTGGAACTTGCTTCTAGGACAATGCAGCATGCTCATATAACATTCGTTCACAGGACAGTGGGAGCAGTAAGCGCGAGGAGATGGCTTCCACAAGTGTGTGCTGTTCTCACACTTCGGGAGCCTACATCACACAGCTGCGGGAGCCCTCAACTCGCGCGGCTAATTCCCACTCCTCTTCAAAGTTGCGGGACGGAGTATTTTCGCATCTTGTTAATTTTTAAGGCATCGCTAGGTTCACTGTGCCTATATAAAGAGTGACAACGCGCGAAAGGCAGACCATAGGAAGCACGTGTAGTTCGCAGTGGTTCGCAACGGAAGCTTTGCGGCTTTCTGTGCACAGTCGCGTACAGTGCTGCGCAGGTTAGTGCCCTAAGGCCCATGAGAATAAATAAAGAACAGATACATTGGCAAATATGGTGTGGAAAAGTGAGAGCTGTAATAGCCTTATACTTATTGAGGGGTTTGTTAAAGTGCATTGTCTGTTATACCGTATTTACTCGCATAATGCTCGCACTCGCGTAATGCTCGCACCCCCCACATTGGCTATCAAAAATTGGGAAAAATTTTTTCCCCGCATAATCATCGCACCCCCAAAATTACTGCCGCGAGCCGTCTGCTTGTCGTAGCGGTCGCCATCTATTGACCGCGGCTACAACTACCGTATTTAGGCGATTCTAAGCACCCCCTTTTTTTCACGATCGCGATCCCAACGCGATGCCCAAACTGAGAGGGGGTGCTTAGGTTCGAAAAATCTAAACTGACTCCCCCCCCCCCCCCGGGCCCCTCTTTTCGCGGCGAAATCTCGATGAAACGGGCGCGAGAAAAAACATTTTATTTAGGAAACATTCAAAAGAAAAATAGCTGCAGGCAGTTCTGTGCCCCATCTGTCTTTTAGTGTCGTATCTTTGAACAAGCCATTTAAAGATAACGTCCGGAGGCTGTACGCAGAATGGATGGCCGAAGGCCAGCATGCTCTGACGCCGGGCGGCAAGATCAAAAGACCGTCCTTGGAGCTGCTGTGCAGCTGGGTATAATAAAGTGCTTTAGCAGCTTGAGCTTACGTTCACCTTGTACTTTCATAACGAAGGTAAGTTCCGCTTGAAAGTAATGTTTTCGTTATATTTACAATAGCGGACCTGACAATCCCGATCTCGCACCCATTCATCTTTTCATTTAACACTCCGAAACATTTGCTTGAAAATTTTCCCCGCATAATTATCGCACCCCCAAACTTCGCGTTGATTTTCAGGGAAAAAAAGTGCGAGGATTACGCGAGTAAATACGGTACTTGCAGCATTATACACTTCTATTAATTGGTTCCAATGTTTTTACTTGGGCTGCTGCATTGTGCCATTTGTTTCACATGACTGATGTTTGCCGCGTTCTTTTTATTTCAGAAATCCTGTGGGTGGGAAGATCACGGATGTGTGTCCCAAGCTTGCCACATTTGAAGAGTCACATTTAAAAAAATTTCCGAATATAACCCATTGCTCTGCTGATGTATCATCAACCACAATAAAATATGTGTGCTATGCATCAAATTGTTTTTGGATTTATTGCATCGTGTGGAGTGAAAAAAGCACGCATGCATCATATATGCGAATATTCGAGAAAGATCCGCCAATGGACGTTCTCAACTGGACGTCCGTCGGCGGGCGAACCGTATACCTTTGGCCACCTTTCGGACGGCCGATGGACGTCTACCGGCTGTTTGCGGATGTTCAGCGGACGTGCAGAACATCCGAAACAGACCTCTGTCGGCCGTCCGAAGGATATCGGTGGTTGCTTGGGGTGGTTCATAAAGAGAATGGAGAGGAATTCCTTTCGTCGCTATACACACATACGGAGCGTTTATTTCAGCGCATGCTATAAGCGGAGAACTCGAGAGAAGGCGAAGAAAACGAGCCTCTAAAAAAGGACGCAGTGGCTTCCAGAGCGCTCACGGCGGACGGATGTGTTTAACGAGCGCTCCGGCGCGCTGCGCAAGATTCTATTTCTCGGGCAGGCGGACTGCGGCCCGCCTATGGGCCTGCCGTTCTCCGCTATTCTCGAGGCACAAGTCGCGCCGAATACGCTCGCGCACATACTAAATTCCAGCATGAAATGCATCAGTGAAGTATTTCTCTCTCTCGCTGTCAAGAGAGAGTGCCGGCGGCTTTACGTCTGCCCCTGCGCGGGGTCTCCCGGCCACTGCGCACAATCACAAAAAGAAGTAAACTGTATGTACCGTCTTTGTCAAAAGTAACCAGGCTGCATGGTTTGCTTCTAGCTTGTATAGTGGAGCCCTTGTGACTTTGCTAAAGATAAAAAGTTGTTGGAAGGTAAGAAGACCCCCAGTCCTTACCTTTAACGACCATTTCAGCTTCAGGTAACCTGTAAGGGCTCCACTGTACGAGCTAGAAGCAAAACATGCAGCCTGGTTACTTTTGACAGAGACGGTACATACATAGCCGCGCGCCCGTAGCGTCCTGTCTCCCGCGCGCGGCACACTGCACTAGCGGCCGGGGTGGGGCGCCCGGCCGCGTATACCGTCCGAGGTAGCACCCACGGAGCGTTCGTGTCACGCGTGCGCTACCTGGCGAAGAGCAAGCGGGAAGTCGCCTGCTCGATGAACGCAAAGAAGCTCACCATTGTTCTGTCACGGGCGCGCGCATTGCCGCGCGGCCACAGGAGCTCTTCGAGACTGTCCGGGATGATACCCAGCGCCCTGTAGGCCGCGAGCATCTCGCGACGCGGCACTGCAGAAGCGGCGCAGCAAAGGAACATGTGCTCCAATGTCTCCACTGCGCCGCAGTCAGCGCACGCGTCGCTCGGGGATGGTGGCCGCTGCGGCGAGCGAGCAGTTTGCGCTCACCACGGAGCCGTCAGTGAACACAAGCAGGTGGTCGCGCAGTTGCTCGTAGAGCGAAACCGAAATCCGGCTAAGAGCTACCACTTCTTTGTCACGTGAGGGCCTATTTCCCATGATGCTTTCCATTATATTTTTTATGACTAGGCTTCAAGATTATGACGTCATGCTCCCTTCTAGTTTTTTCTTCCTCCATGACTTCAGCCACCATGGGCGCTCAAAGCGTCATGGGGCGGTGAGCTACCGACTGCAGAACTACAACCTTTGGCCAAAAAATAATAGAAAAATAAAGCTGTTAAATAACTACCAATGTCCTAACATACAATATCCTGTCTGTAAATTGCAACAAACGAGCAGAAAAGCATTTAAGTGCAAAGTTTGCCCAAATTAAGAGCTGGCTAGCTTTCCTATTGGCCAAGTAATGAACACTACAAAAACTAATATTTCGTGCTTAACAGACGCACTTTTAAAAGGAAATAAGTTTTCAAAAAAATGTTGTCGCTTAGATACTTTAAGAGGTTTTTTTAATGGCATTTCGGAAAAGTGAAACCTTCTATTGGCGTCGTGTGTCGTTGCGTTTTCACTACTATAGTTTTTGCACACTGTGTTCACGCGAAAGTCGTCTGCGCACACACGAACAGCGTTTTCGGAATAAAACATCTCAGTAGTGCCGCTCCATGTTCCCGAAAAAATACGACTGTTCCGCAACAAGTACGTCACCACTACAATGAACTAGAATAGTCACCACCCCATGATGCTTTGAGCGTCCATGGTGGCTGAAGATATGGGCTGAAGGGCAGCCCCGCCAGCTTTCCCTCCAGGTAATAGATACCTAGTGAGGCTATTTCTTGATTCTTCATCCAGGTTTCTCAACATTCTGTTATCTACTCTCTGTCGAGTGTGGAAAGAGGGCGCTGTCCCCGAAGAGTGGAAAAAGGCCAAGATCACGCTTATACACAAGCAGGGCAAACGTCCGAGCTTGGAGAACCTGAGGCCGAACTCACTAACATCATGTGTAGGGAAACTGCTTGAGAAGGTCATCTTGACCAGGCTGACCAAATATATGGAGGATAACGGCCTCTGGCCAGATGAAATGGTCGGATTTAGGCCTGGGCTCACCCCCCAAGATACAATGCTAAGACTTTATGGAGATATAGTAGATCAGCTGGACCTAGGCAACCTGAAGGCGATCTTATAGGTATAAATCTTAAGAAAGCCTTTGACAATGTCAGCCATGACGCCATCCTTGATGGGCTAAATGAGATAGGCGTAGGGAAAAACACCTACAACTACATCCGATCGTTCCTAAGGGAGAGGACTGCTATCATTACCTTTCAGGGCATCACATGCGATGAGTTCCCCATGGGATGTAGAGGAACCCCGCAAGGGGCTGTCCTCTCCAAATCTCTCTTTAATCTGGTAATGAGGGATCTTCCCCGCAAGCTTAGAGAGATAGAAGGCTTAAACATCAGCCTCTACGCAGATGATGTAAATGTCTGGCTAAACAAATGAGGTGAACCAGAAATGAAAAAAAAACCTACAGAAGGCAGCGGATATCATTAACGAGCATGCGAAATGCGCGGGTCTCAGCTGCTCTCCGCAAAAGTCGGAGCTTCTTGTAGCAATGAGCAAGCGCAGTCAAAGGATACCGGCAATCGAGGTTACACTTGAAAATAGAACCATACCAAATGTCGAGGAAATAAGAATCCTTGGCATGCATATTAACAGAAAAGGGAAAAACAAAACTACGCTGGACAAGCTCAAAACGCAAGCTGAACTTGTCGTCAGGTCCTTCAGAAAGGTATCAAGAAGGGCGTAAGGACTCTCAGAGTCCAGCAAACTAAGACTCACACAGGCCTTCATCGTTAGCAGGATATGCTACGCAACCCCATTCCTGAAAACAAACAAAACCGAAGAAAAGGCATTAGATACAATCATCAGGAAATGTGTCAAACGAGCGCTAGGGCTGCTGATATGTTTTGCCGGGCTAGTAGCGTGTTCCACCAGGCATCGGGTCCAGGAGCACCGCCGCTGTGCCGACGGAGGAAGGAGCGTGGGCCGGAGACAGGGAGTAGGGGAAGCAAAGGAAAAACTGTATTCACATATTTACAAAGTTATTTACAAGCAATGACAAACAGGGTAAAAGCTGAGAAGTCTCAGGGAAACGCTGAGGGAATCGCTGTAACGTGTCGAGAGCTTTAAATAGTCCCTCCCGAGGTCTTCCCGCCTTTTTCGACCAATCGTAGGGACTTCGTCCGGGTGCTCCTTAAGGGCGTTCCCCGCTTCATCGTCTTCCTCGGCTGAGTCACTTGGATACCCGGAAGTGTCCTTTCCGGCCAGGTGGATCCCATATCTTGTTTCAAGGAAACGCCCAAAGGCGAACACCTGCAGAGGCGTCACCCTCGTAGTTGACAAAAGAGTGAGGCGCGGTTGAATGGCAGACGCTCGTCTCCGCAGGTGACAGCAGGCGTTGAGTCATGTCACCCTGGCGGATGTACACACAAGTTCGCAGGGTCAATACTGCTGCATTGGGTGCTGTTTAAGGGGAAGTCGGGAAAAACACATCGTGGCAGTTAGGCAGAAGTGGAGGTACCTGGAATCAAGGAGTCGTATCCGTCCCTCGTGTCCGGTTCCACCTTTCTTTTCAGGAGGTCGCATAGCGCGTGCAAAGAGAAAGACCACTTTAGCAGAACCACGCACTGCCTCTGGGAATGGCCTATGTGGATACAGATGTGACGGGAACACTCAAAGAGAGTTAGGGGGGGGGGGGGGGGGGGGGTATCTCGTATCACAACAGCTCGTCCGCCGCCCGAAGAGGTCTGGTAGTGGTTGCAGCCAACGCTGCTCCGCGCAGAGACCCACAGTTGGGTCCGTTTGCTTTTGGTCTCAGCTGGACCCAAGGGCTCCTCTTGCTTCGTTGACAGCTGTAGCGATCTCAGCCAGCAAAGTCCAAAGCAGAAAGCGCCAAACCGACTTTAAGAACTGCCAAGCTGCTTCGGTAAAAAAAAACACTTTAGAGAAAATAAGCTGCCGTGTGAATTTACGTCCTCCTCCAAAAGTTCCCAAATTTTACCAAACCAGAAACCAGAGAGCATGATTAGTTAAGAGAAAAATTCCTAAGATTTTGAAGGGTGCCGTAGCACGGTTGATGTCACAGAAAGCCACCTCCCGTGACAGCATAAAGAGAAGGTGGAACTGCTGAACACGCATACAAAAAAAAAGATTCATGCTAAACATAAATACAAATTTGCCTAGCGGATTAATGTCCGGGGAGCCAGGCAAGTGCATTACTCAGGAAAGCTTCGGCTGAGGCCATCAGCGTTCCCATTATCTCGTCTCTTTTTGTAACGCACGTCAAATGAGTGCTCCTGTAACGCCAGGCTCCAACGAAGGAGTCTGCCGTTTTTAGCTGACATGTTCCGAAGCCAGGTCAAAGGGCAGTGGTCGATTTCCACAGTAAACCGAGATCCTGCCAGTTAACACTGTAACTTCTGGATTGCCCATACGAGACAGGCGCATTCCTTCTCCGACACACTGTACGCCTGCTCGCGTAGCGTTAGCTTCCTGCTAACACTACGGGGTGTTCTCCGTTTTCGGCCTGTTGACTGTGGACGGCGCCCATACCGCGGTCGCTGGCATCGCACCAGCGCTGGATTAAGGGGGTGTCTAAGGGGGCTACAGCCCAGGGCCTCACCTCCAACAGCAGGAGAAGGGGCCCCTTTATTCTGACTTGCTTAGTATATGAAACCACGGGCAATTGAACTTCGAGCGAGCGACACGTATGAAGCGAGAAAATCGGAACGAGGCACCTTATGTAACTTCGTTTAGCCGAATCAGTTGGGGAGGGCTTGTCGAGCAGCTAAAACAGGAATACCCCCCCAACCCTGAGGGGGCCCCCTTTCTTACGAAGCGATATATGCGTTTGATTACGGTTGCGGAAACGTTTTCGCGGTTTTCTGTCAATCTCCCCGTCCAGTGGCGTCTGAAGGTGCAGTGTGTTCGAGAATCCTGGCGTCGCCATAACATCCGTTTTTACAGAGCGGTGAGGCAGGACTCCCGCCTCGCCGCCAAGCATTCCGCTTGAACTGCTTTCATAATCTGCTAAAATCCACTAATTAATTTTTAAAACCACACATATATCCGCTAATATGCAACGCGGTGCTAGATGTAAAAAATACTTCCTTTGAGCCCTCTGCATGGCTAAGGAAATGCAACACTTTAGTGCCACGGGTCTGATTAGAGCAGGGTAGGCAAAAACAAAACCAGAATGTGCAGCGGAATTTGAAGCGGTATCTATTTGTGCGAGTATCATATACAGGCTGTGGAGAAAACAAACGCTCGCAGTAGGATGCTTCTCTTAGCTACACGGGTGGATTGTTCGAGTTTGAATTTCACATAGATATGACATTTGGCCGTCACAATTATTTTATAGAACATCTGGTTTCCCTACTTCGGATTACCAAATTGAAAAACAAATCCGGCTGTGCTAGCTTCGTGGAAGTCCCACAGTTTCACTTTGGGCTCCGGCGGCCACTAGGAAAGCGAAACACTCGTTTATGGGTTTGTTTAGGTTAATGGCTTTTACCGTCCCAGATCAAGTCCGGGTATGTGGGACGCCGTAGTGGAAGGCTCCGGATAATTTCGACCACCTCGAGTGCACAAATATCGCATAGCGCATGGGCCTTTAGCATTTCGCCTCCAGCGAAATACGACCGCCGCCATGGCGGGGGCAATTTATTTTGTTCGTTTTTTTCTCTTGGGATTGGTCTTGTAGAGCCAGGTGAAATTTAATTTGTGAGGAAATAAAAGGCGCAGTAACTGGCTCACTTCTAGGTGGACACCTCAACCGTGGTCTTGAGAGAGGGAGGAAGGTGTGAACGGAAGGAGAGAAAGAGGTGCCGTTGGTTTATTTGTTTATGGGGGTTTAATGTCCCGAAGCAACTCAGGTCATGAGAGACGCCTTAATGAAGGGCTCCGGAAGTATGGACCACCTGGGGTTCTTTAACGTGCACTGACATCGCACAGTACACGGGCCTCTAGAAATTCGCCTCAATCTAAATTCGACCGCCGTGGCCGGAACCCTCGTCTTTCGGGTCAGCGGCCGAGCACCATAACCACTGATACACCGCGGCGGCGGCGGCAAAAAAAAAAAAGAGGTGCCGTTGTGAAGGGCTCAGGAATATAGAAGCGAAAGCTCCACTACGGGGCCTCGTGCTTCAATCGCCGGGTGCCTAGTTTTCACCTTCAAATGGCCTTGAGCTTCGAAAGCAAAGGAAAGGCGCATAACTGGCCCCCTAAGACAGTACGTGGACACCTTAGTCGCGCTTTAAACTACGAAACCAATGGAGCGGGAGCTTGGAAAGCAATGGAAAGGCGCATAATGCCCTCTTGGAACAGTGGACGCCTCAGTCGTGCTTGAAGCTATGTGGCGGTGGGGACAGACGCGGGCTGCATGCGTTGGCATTGACAACGTTGTGCCTAGTTTAACCGCAACTAACTTTCTTTTTCGACCACCTGGGGTCTTTCACGTGCTGTGAAATCGCACGGCACACGGGCGCCTTTTTGCATTCCGCCTCCATCAAAACACGGCCGCCGTGCGGCTGGGATTGAACCCGGGTACTCGGCTCAGCACTGAGTACGCTTACCACTGATCCAGGACTTAAATTCTTTCATTGAAATGTGTCCCACGAGGGCATTAGTAAAAGTTCATCTTGTAATCAAATTGATTCTAATAACTTTTAATAACACACTCTCGGAGCACTAATTAACGAGTGTTTTTATTTCCTAGTCGCTGCCGGAGCACTCAGCTCAACTGTAGGAGGCTAGCTCAGCCTGCTTTTCTTTAATGCGTTAGCATTAAAACAGTGCTGCGAACAAAAGCCCGTGTGTCGGCTTGTGCACGGTGTCATTGAAAGAGGAGAGTAGGCGGCGCGCGCAGCGCGCTGCAATGCAGCCCCGCACGTTGTCGGTCGGTTCACGTGGCTCTTCCATGGCGTTCGGCGCTCGGCCACAGACGGACACGTGTCGCGCGTTCCAAGAGTGGCGTTGTGTTTTGTGCGCTGTAAAACTAATGCTACTGCGTTACTTTTGCATGAATCCCATTGATCGCACTTCGTTCTTTTTAATTAGGTGGTCATTGCAATGAAACATAGGATATATTCCAGTAGTGTAGCAGGTGGCGGGGGGGTCAGTTAAGGGAAAGGGGGCGTACGTGCGCATTAGCCCAGGGCCCCAATTTTTCTTAATCCGGCCCTGCATCGCACTGCAGAACAAACGACCGTTCGTAGTCAGGGGCTCGTAAAACGGGCTGGCTAGTCAAGGCTGCCTTGAGGGCAAGAAATGAGCGTTCCTTAGGGAGGTTTCACACGACTTTCACAGGTTCGCTCTTTCGCAAGCTGTCTGTGAGAGGGCTCGCGATCTCGGAAAAGTTTCTGATATAAATGCATCACCAACTAGCCCGGAACCTTGCTCTTCGGATATAATGTTGGTATCCGGTTAGCCCGAGGAAAGAACGAACGTCTGTTTTGGTGCCTGGCCTGGGATACTCAGATATCGCCGCTACTTTTAGTTCTAGCGGACGCCGGTAACGGCGTCCGACGACATGGCCCAAATAGGTGACTTCAGCTCTCCCCAGTTGACATTTCGTAGCCCTGACGGTCAAGCCGGCCTCTCGCAACCGTGTCAACACTTCTTTTAGATGGTACAAGTGTTCCTCCCAGCTCTTTGAGTGGACAGCTATGTCATCCAAATACAGAAGTGCGTAGTCATGCATGCCCTGCAGGACCCGTTCCATAAGCCGGGAAAAACAAAACGGCGCGTTTTTGAGGTCAAAGGTAAGGACAAGAGGGCGAAACGTTCCCAAGGGGGAAATAAAGGTTGCAAATCGGCTCGCTTGCTCAGTCAGAGGCACCTGCCAGTAACCTCTAGTGAGATATAGCGTAGAGACATACTGAGCGCTACTTATGGTCTCGACCCTCTCCTCAAGGTTTGGAATCGGGTAGCTCTGATCTCGAGTGATTTCATTCAGACGACGATAGTCGATACAGGGCCGGGGATCTTTACCGGGCGCTTCAACTAATATGATCGGGGATGTCTACTCACTCTCCGACGGCACTATCAGTCCTGAGTCTAGCATCCGCTGTGTCTCTGTTGCCAGTATCTCTTTCTGCCTAGGCGAGACACAGTAGGGTCTGCGCCGAACGGGCTCGTTAGAAGTTAACTGTATGTCATGATCCATCAAGCTTGTTCTCCCGGGCTGGTCTACAAAACGGTCGCCGAACTCTCGCAGAATAGCTACCAGGTCCCTTCGCTGATTTTTGTCTGGCGTGGGATCACTGCTAACTTTCTCACAAAGCCCTTCAAGTGCGGAATCTAACGCGGACTCCGGGAAAAAAATCTCAGTCTCCACTTCCTCAGGCACGTTCCGAGCCAGGTGCACAACAGCTTCGCTCTCTCGGTACGGCATCATTAAATTGGTGGGATAGATGCGTACTTCTTTGCGTCTGCCAGAAATTCTAACAGCATAGTTAGTGTCGGAAAGCTTCTGTATCACTTCGGCAGGACCCTCCCACAGCACCTCTCGTTTGTTCTTCCGTGAAGCACTAAGCAAAAGAACTTTGTCTTCAACGGCGAAAGTTCTTTTTCTGGCGTTCCGGTCGTAATAAAGTTTTGCTCGTCCCTGAGCGGATTTGAGGTTGGCCTCTACCAGCTCGTGGCATGACTGAAGGCGTTCTAACAGCTGCAAGACGTACTCTACGACAGTGGGATCCTCTCCGCGCCCTACCCATGCCTCGCAGAGCATCTGTAGCGGGGACCGCAGGGATCGGCCATATACCAACTCTGCTGGGCTGAAACCGGTGGTTTCGTGAGGCACTGACCTCAACGCAAACATTGTAGCAGGCAAACAAGCCTCCCAGTCTCTTTTGTGTTCATAACACAAAGCCCTAAGCACTCTCTTTAGCACAGAATGTCATGCCTCCACACTGTTGCTTTGCGGGTGCCGCACCGAACTATGAACAATGCGAATGCCGCTCCTCTCGAGGAAAGTAGTCATCAGAGCACTGGTGAAGACGCTGCCCTGATCGCTCTGTAGTTCGGCCGGAAATCCGACTCGGGCAAACACCGAAAGCAGTGCCTCAACTACCTCAACCGAGTTGATTTGTTTCAATGGTACAGCTCCCGGGAACTTGGTAGCCGGGCAAATTATGGTGAGAATGTACTTGTAACCAGACGTAGTCACCGGCAAGGGCCCCACCACATCAACAACAACACGACGGAAAGGCTCGGTGATTATGGGAACCAGTTTCTTTGGTGCTTTTCTGATCTCATGTGACTTCCCAATCCTTTGACAAGTGTCGCAAGTGTGGACAAACTTTTCTGCGTCTTTGAAGCATCTGGGCCAATAAAATTCTCTCAACAATCTTTCTTTGATCTTTTTAATTCCCAAATGACGGGCCCAACCTCTTCCATGAGAGAGGCCGAGAATTTGAGCTCGATATACTTAGACGGGACAACAAGTTGGTCGTGTTGGATACCTTTCCTATCATTATACTGGTGGTATAGCAGGCCAGAACGGCGCTGGAAAGTTATGTTCTTCCGTGACACACCCATGTCACTTTGGTGACTCAAGTTTTGTAGAGTTTGGTCTTTCTCTTGCTCAGCGGCGAACGTTTCTCTGTCCACACGAAGGAGTTCGAGAAAGCCATCCGAATGGGGCAACACAAGATTGGTATTCAATTCCTCTCCTAGCCCCAGCTCATCACTTGCGTCTGATTCGGAAGACTCACTATAGCCTGCACTACTATCGGTACTCTTTAACCCTGGGCTAGAAGTGAGTAAGTCCTGGGCTGACTCGTCATTGTGGACATGCTCTTGGATTAAAGTTTCATTCCTGCCCTCTTCCTCCAGACGCTTTGCTTGCGCTGCGATTTCTCGAGCCTTTGCACGAGTGACAGCCTGGACAGCGTGATCCCCAAAACTAAGGCCCTTTTCCCTGAGCAGCATATCCGAGCGATTAGAAAAAATGTACGGATACTGCTTGGGCAGGTTTTGTGACCCTGCTGCTTCGGTGTGAAGTACCCCGACTGGTCCTTCGATTGCGACGCGGGCGATGGGCAAGCATACGCTATTCTCTTCCACTACCTGCCGTATCCAGGCACATTCACCTTTGAATTCTCCTGGCTTAACATACTCCGGGCGGACAACGTCCATGTTGCAGCGGAGTCGCGGAGAACTTTGCATGGTTTTCCGTTAACCTTTAGGTCCCGTAGATAGGGCTGCAACAATCGCAAGTTGTCGTCCTCGTTATCCAGAAATGAGAAGATAAGTCTTGGCTTACGGCAGCCGGTCGCAAGGTGTCCAGGCTCTCGGCACCGGAAACACACGATCGGCTTTTTAGCTTCAAAAGTCTTTTCCTTCTTAGCCTCTTCCTTGCTGCTAGCATCTTTGTTTTTGAGTGCGGGAGGACTATTCGACGGCATGTTTCTCGCTGAGTTCTTAGTTCTCTCATTTGCTGGAAAACGCGCCCGACTATCTTTGTCAGATTGAGACATGGGCCGAACACGGGCTCTTTCAGATTCCCGACAGGCCACGAACTCATCAGCAAGTTCTGCCGCGCGCTCTACGGTCTTTTTATCCGGCCTGTCTTGCACCCACAAGCGCATTTTCTCCCTCAGACAACCATAAAGCTGTTCGAGGCAGACTGCTTCAATAGCCATGTCGCGACTCTCATAAGCCTCCTCCGCTTTCAGCCACTCAATGAGATCGTCTTTTAACTTGTATGAGAACTCTTGGAACGTCTCCCCCTGTTTCCGCCTGGCATCTCTAAAGCGGCGCCGGAATGCATCCGCTGACAGTCGGTATTTCTTGAGAAGTGCTGTTTTTACTTTGTCATAGTTATCAGCATCTTCTTTTGACAACCTGGCAATAATTTCTGCCGATTCACAAGGCAGCACATGCAATATTTTCTGTGGCCAGGTCTCTCGTTGTATTCCTTCCTTCTCACAAACCCTCTCGGAGTTTACGAGGAACAACCCGATGTCCTCATTTGCTTTGTAAGGCTGTAGAAGATCTTTGATTTTGATTTTTCTAGGCGTCGAGACCTCCTGATTAATGGTCGAATTATTCTCGGTGCGCTTCGCATCCGCAATTTGCAAATCTAAACGCTTTAGAGCAAGTTGCCTTTCTTCGGCTTCCTTGAGGTAAATGCGTTCTTTTTCAACCCGGTCGGCCTCCTCCTTGCGTTCTTTTTCAACCCTGTCGGCCTCCTCCTTAGCCCTCCTGATCCTAATTTCGTCATCCTCGGCACCACATTCCTCAATAGCCTCAATCAGCTGCGGCTTTCTGCGACTTTTCCCGACCTCAACACCCAGCTCTTCACACAGCAAAATCAACTCTGGCTTCCTTAGTTTGCTCAAATCCATGGCAATTCTCGAACGAGGACTTTCAAAAACGAGCTGCTACGTGAAATGCTTTAACGAGCACGTGCAGAAAAATAATCAACAGGTTTTGATAAAATTTGTAGAGCTATCAGCCTGGCAGATTCTTAAAGAAAGTCAAGCGCTCCCCACTGCTGAAGCCAGGACCAAGCGTGGACGATCCCACCGCTGCCACCAGTTGATATGTTTTGCCGGGCTAGTAGCGTGTTCCACCAGGCATCGGGTCCAGGAGCACCGCCGCTGTGCCGACGGAGGAAGGAACGTGGGCCAGACACAAGGAGTAGAAGAAGCAAAGGAAAAACTGTATTCACATATTTACAAAGCTATTTACAAGCAATGACAAACAGGGTAAAAGCTGAGAAGTCTCAGGGAAACGCTGGGGGAATCGCTGCTCGATTAACGTGTCGAGAGCTTTAAATAGTCCCTCCCGAGGTCTTCCCGCCTTTTTCGACCAATCGTAGGGACTTCGTCCGGGTGCTCCTTAAGGGCGTTCCCCGCTTCATCGTCTTCCTCGGCTGAGTCACTTGGATACCCGGAAGTGTCCTTTCCGGCCAGGTGGATCCCATATCTTGTTTCAAGGAAACGCCCAAAGGCGAACACCTGCAGAGGCGTCACCCTCGTAGTTGACAAAAGAGTGAGGCGCGGTTGAATGGCAGACGCTCGTCTCCGCACGTGGCAGCAGGCGTTGAGTCATGTCACCCTGGCGGATGTACACACAAGTTCGCAGGGTCAATACTGCTGCATTGGGTGCTGTTTAAGGGGAAGTCGGGAAAAACACATCGTGGCAGTTAGGCAGAAGTGGAGGTACCTGGAATCAAGGAGTCGTATCCGTCCCTCGTGTCCGGTTCCACCTTTCTTTTCAGGAGGTCGCATGAGAGCGCGTGCACGGAGAAAGACCACTTTAGCAGAACCACGCACTGCCTCTGGGAATGGCCTATGTGGATACAGATGTGACGGGAACACACAAAGAGAGTTGGGGGGGGGGGGGGGGGGGTAGATTCACAACACTGCCCATTTCCACGTCTAATGATATACTGGAGAAAATGGGCCTGCATAACAACTGGAGAGAACTGACTGAAGCGGTTAGAACATCGCAAATCGAAAGGCTAACATCCACACCCGCAGGAAGGAAATATCTAGAGCTAGCGAAATGGGTAATCGTAGATAACACCTCGTCAGGAGACAATTAACTCCTTTTGTCCTGCCCCACGGGCAGTACCATGTATTGCCCATCCAATAAATAAATAAATAAAAAATAAATAAACACAGTGAACACTACAACAGATCTGGGAAGAGAAATAAGAGAGCATCTTATTAACGCTCCCATACCCAGAAATATGCATCCCATCCACGACACAGGCAGAAGGAAAAGCAGGATCGCACAGCTGGCTGATAAGCTAGCAAGATGCCACTGGGAACCGTGGCCTACACTAATGCCACGGTAGGCACGCTAGGAGACACCGTCTCCGTAGCCGTCGGCGACACAGGCAGAACATTAGTCGTTGTAAGACACCTTGACTTAAACCCGTTATGGCGGAGGAGGTTGCAATAGCGATCGCTCTAACTCAGCCAGGTACGAAATACGTAGTAAGCGACTGCAAAGCCGCAATTAGAAAGTACAGTAAGGGACGCATCCACAAAATGGCAGCTAAATATTGTAGGGTCTGCTCGCGGGCAAGTCAAATCCCGCGCCGCTCACCGCGGGTAGTCTGGAACCCTTCTTCCCGAGTGGTGGGGCGGGGGGAGAGAGGCGAGGAGAAAGCCTTTTTAAGGCGAGACCGGAGAGGCTCGCGGTCTCTTGCTCTTGGACCAGCCCTGCCGAAAGGACCACCTGACCCAGCTGCCACGACGACGACCGGCCCCCCTGATGTGAGAATAAACCGTTTGTTCTAAGTCCTGCCTCGAGTGACTGCCTGTGCGTCCCCGCGCAGAGAAAATGCCCACAAATAATGGCGCCCAACGTGCGGCTTTAATTAACACCTTGTGGACGATTTCTCTGCCGATTTTGGGACGTGCAGCCAGACTCGTGGCAGGCCCTCTTTGTTCAGGGCCACGCCGGACCGATAGGGTTAAGGAGCGGGTCAGGCGGAATGTTCGCGGAGTAGCGACTTGTGTAGTCTTGTAAATTTGTTAGGGGTTTTGTATTATTTATGTAGTTTTCGGGCGTTTTGTGTTGTGTATTTCCGCGTGTTTGTAGATAGATTGTTGTGTATGTGAATGTTCTTGTTGCCATGAGCAGTTAGCCGGTGCGGCCGGACAGTTAGCGCGAACTATGCCTCCCAGAAAGGATGTTTCAGCCACGGCTTTGGATGGCGGGGCAGCCGGTAGTGAGACGGCCGACGCGGCGGCCGTAATGGGGCAGGTGACTGAGATGTTTGCCGCATTAGCCCGTCAGCTCGGTTCGGTGGCTGGCGCCAACCAGGCCGCAGCATCGGTAGCATCGGCGACAGCATCGCGCCCGCGGATAAATATGGAGGTCCCCTCCTTTTCCGGGTACACGGACGCGAAATCAGTCCACGAGTTTTTACAACAACTCGAGGACTACCAGACGGCTCTGGGCGCCCCAGATGACGTAGTGCTAGGGCAGGTCCTGCCTGTAGCACTCGTCGAGAGCGCGGCGAGATGGAGGCGCTGCCAGCCGACTTTCCAGTCGATGGCGGACTTCAAAGATCGTTTCCGCGCCGAGTTCTTGCCGCCTGATTATGAGCGCCGGATGCTGGATGAGCTCGCGTTGCGCACCCAACACCCAGAGGAAAGCCTCCTCGAGTACGTACGCGCAATGCAAGAGCTGTATAAGAGGGCAGACCCGACGGCAACCGACCGAGATCAGGTTGCGCGTGTGATCAGGCAGTGCCATCCACGCTTCAAGCCGTATCTGCGGGGCCGCAGTTTTACAAACCTCGAGGCCCTAGCGCTGGAGGCCAAGACCGTGCAGGCGGATTTACTCGCCGAACTGCGCTACCGGCCGCCCCCCAGGCCGGCCGAATCGCTAGAACCGGGATGCGCATGGGATGGAGGCCGAGAATGCGCGATGAGGGCTCGGCGCGCCGAGGTAATGGCCGTGGAAAATCAGGCGGAACCCCCTGTTGTCCCTCGTGCGCTTGACCCGTACGCATTCGAGCAGCGGCGTCGTGCCGGTCTCACAGGCCACGCGCGGAGCGAGCGTCAGGAATGCGCGGAGAAAGGGGAGAGCCGTCCCCAACCGCTTCGTGGAACGAGGGGTCCTCCGTCTACGCGGCGGGTGAATGACCGGCTTTGCTGGAATTGCAACCAGCCCGGCCACGTGGCACGCGAATGCCAAGCTAGGCGTATGCAGGGAAACGCCAGGCGCTGGCGGTGATGTCTGGTGGCAGTGGCCTTTCACCGTCAGCGGGAGAATTTCATTGTTGTCAAGGCGCTAGTCAGGAAAAGAACTCCCGCGCCGGCGACGGGGAGGCCTTTGTCCCGCTCGCCTGTAGAACTCAGGGAGTCGTTCCGCGCTCAAGCCCTTTTATGCTAGTGCAGTTAGCGGGTCGATGCTACTCTGCACTCGTAGACACGGGCTCAACGCTGTCACTGGTCGGTGACGAGGTGTACGAGGCCTGCCGGATAGGTAACATCCGTGTCAGACCGGCCGAAACCCCGTTAAGCTTAGCAGCTGGGGCGGCAAGGGCAAAGGGAGCAGTGCGTCTTACGATGCGTTTTGACGGCAGAAAGCGGAGACATCGCTTCGTCTATCTGCCTGGCTTGTCAATACCAGTAATTCTGGGAAGGGATTTTCTCTCGAGCGAAGGCATTGTGCTCGACATGGGGGAGAATGGCTATCGTTACAGCCAGCTCGCCCCCCTCATTCCCTTCGAAAGCGCATCCTTGCCCGGCTGTCCTGCACAAAAGGTGGTTGTCCACACCTGTGCGACAGAAAGGCAGGTGAGCTCCCTCGAGACGCTGAGAGACGGTGGCCCGTTAGAAGCGATTATTGCGTCTTTCTCAGGACCCAGTAGTCAGCGCCGAAGGCTCGCGGAAACTTTACTCCCGTTTTCGGATTGCTTCACGGAGAAACCGGGCAGAACCGACCTGCTTCAGCACGAGATTCAGACGGGTGATACGCGCCCTTTCAGGTGTAACCCGAGGCCGTTAAGTGCGCATAAGAGGCAGCTTCTCGACTGTGCCCTTGACGAGATGATTGACACCGGTGCAGTGAGA
Organism: Amblyomma mixtum; assembly: GCF_055824585.1. Taxonomy (NCBI): domain Eukaryota; kingdom Metazoa; phylum Arthropoda; class Arachnida; order Ixodida; family Ixodidae; genus Amblyomma; species Amblyomma mixtum. The sequence continues at coordinate 14,686,438 of NC_143014.1, read as the reverse complement.
CCCTCACAAAGTCCCTGGGCGTCACCAGTGGTTCTAGCACCGAAGAAAGATGGATCGGTCAGGCTGTGTGTTGATTATCGTAAGCTCAACTCACTGACGCCTACGGTTGCGTACCCTTTTCAGTCTATCGGGGCTGTGATGTACGCGTTAGGGAACGCGAGGTTCTTCACAGTCCTAGATGCAAGCAGAGGGTACCTGCAGATTGAGGTGGCCGAAGGTGACATTGAGAAAACCGCATTCACCTGCCACCGCGGGCTCTTCGAATTTACTCGACTCCCGTTTGGTTTGTCTAACGCCCCGAGCACGTTCATGCGACTGATGGACATCGTGCTGGGCGATGCAAGGTTCAACTACGCCATGGCGTACCTCGACGACGTTGTGATATTCTCACAGTCGTTCGAGGAGCACCTCATTCACCTGAATTCCGTTCTCGATAGAATGAGACGTGCCGGTCTAACCATAAATCCAAAGAAAGTGCAGTTGGCATCGAAGAGAGTGAACCTCTTGGGCTTTGTCGTGGATGATGGCACACTGAGACCAAATGATGACAAACTGCAGGCAATTCTGAACTACCCCTGCCCCATGGATGTGAAAAGCTTGCAGAGGTTTTTGGGGATGGTTGCTTTCTACAGGCAATTCATCCCGCGCTGTTCGGAGCTTGCAAGGCCGCTGAACCTGCTGTTGCGTAAAGGCTCGAAGTGGGTCTGGGGCAAGGAACAGAGTGATGCATTTGTTGCCTTGGCTCGCGCGATAGCGAATACCGCTAGTCTGCGCCTTCCCGACCTGAACAAGCAGTTTGTCTTGCAGACAGACGCTAGTGACTACGGTGTTGGAGCTGTTTTGTTGCAGGAACACGAGGGCAAACTGCGCCCTGTCGCGTTCGCTAGTCGCACGCTCACATCGGCGGAGCGGAATTACTCCGTGACCGAAAAAGAATGCCTGGCGATCATGTTCGCATTGTCGAAGTTCGACATGTACCTAGACGGAGCGGTCTTCACCGTGCAGACAGATCATCAGGCATTGTCTTGGTTAAAGAGGCTAAAGAACCCCGCAGGCAGACTCGCGAGATGGGCGCTGACGTTGCAACGTTACGCGTACGCCATCGAGTACCGCCGGGGCAGCTTGAACAAGGTGGCCGATGCTTTATCGCGCGCACCATGGAATGCTGGCGGAAGCGCTTCAGAGGCGCAGCCCGGCTTTGTAAAAAGCGGCGTCACCGCTGTTGGAGAGGAAGAGAGGGCGGACGGGAGTGTCGCGCCCTGTTTGGAGAGAGAGGAGACGGACAAAGGTCCCGCATGGTGCTGTGACGGAAGGGAAACACAGCAGCTCGTGGCGGCGACCGCTCGCCTGCCTAGGAGCGAGGCAGAAAGAAATCTGTCTTGGGGAGTAGCGGTCAGTAGAGAAGAGCTGATCGAGGCCCAGAAAGCAGACGGTCTTTGCCAGCGGGTGCTGAAGGAGCTTGCGAGCAGCGCAGCTTGCACCGGGAACGCTGAGGGCAAGTACGACGCGTATCTGCTGGGCGATGATGGCTTGCTGCTCCGCTATATTCCCCAACTTGACGAGGAAGCGGCGATAGCATCCCCTTTCCGAGTCGTGGTCCCGAGAAGGTTGCGGAAGCGGTTCCTGCAGTACTTCCATGACTCAGCGCTGGCAGGCCATGGCAGCGGCAGTAAGACTTACGACAAGTTATGCCGTGTCGCGACCTGGCCAGGCATGAGAAAGGATGTGCTGGGATACGCCCGTACCTGCCCGGTATGCCAGGTAGCCAAGCCTCGGACGGGCAAGCCCGCTGGCATGATGAAGGCGGTAGTTAGCAACTACCCGTGGCAAGTGGTCGCGTGCGATATCATGGGACCCCTCCCTCGGTCCGCACGCGGAAACCAATTCATCCTGGTAATAACGGACCACTATTCCAAGTGGGTTGAGGTTTTCCCCCTTAGGAAGCTTGTGTCGGAACGAATTTGGGAAAAACTGTTGGAGACTTTCACTCGTTTCGGTTTCCCTTCCGACCTGATTACAGACAATGCTTCGTATTTCACAAGCAAAGTCTTTGTGGACTCCTGTCGGGCGCTTCAAATCCGCCACAGGAGAACGAGTCCCTACCACGCTCAGAGCAACATAACCGAGCGGGTGAATCGAAATCTGAAGAGCATGCTGGTCGCGACGACCGAGCAGCACAGAGATTGGGACGCGCGGCTGTCCGAACTGGCGTTCGCTACAAGGACAACCGTGAACAGGTCAGTGGGTATTACACCCGCTTACTTGAATTTTGGGAGAGAGATCGCTTTTCCGCTAGAGAATGCCCTACTCGACGCGGCGGGGCCTGCGCCCCCTCCGCTTTCGCAGTACGCGGCAAGGCTCCGGGAGCGCCTGGAGGCAGCGCAGCGAGCAGCCCGCGAAAACCTCGATGTGGCGCGCATGGAGCAGGCGGATCAGTACAACAAAGGTCGCCGTCACGTCGTTTTCAACACGGGCGACTTAGTACTCAAGAGAACGCACCCACTTAGTAACGCAGCGCGCGGTTTCGCCGCGTCGCTAGCGCACAAGTGGGCTGGGCCGTACGAAGTTACGGCACGGACTACGCCGCTCACCTACCAGTTGCGGTTGTTGACAAACGGCGAAACCGCCGGTCCGGTGCATGTCGCTGATTTGAAGGCTTTCCACCTTCGCAAGGACGATGGCTGCGAAGCGGTGGAAAATCAGCGCGATGCGGCGATCTCACCCCCGGGAGGACGAGCAGGTAGCGGTGCGGTTCGCAACCGACGCTGCAACCTGAGGACCAGGTAGCACCCGTGTCTCTCGATCAATTATCACTCGCAGTGCTCTCGCCCTCTCAGTATGTCTTCTAGGAAGCTCCAGCGGACCGACGCCCGTGGCTCGGACTCCAGAAGGCAAGGCAGACCACCGTCGAACGGTGGCCGCCATCAAGGCGCGCCACCCGGCTGGCGGCAGGAGCCGCGCGAGTGGCGCAGGTTCCACGGCCGCGGTGGCCCCCACCGCCCGCCAAACCACATGCCTAACCACTGGAGAGCACCTCCCAGTGGTGCAGGCCAACGCAAGAGGGCCAGTGACGACCAGGCGCAGGGCCCCCCTCAGCACCCAGCCGGCGCTTCGGCCGCCGAGCAGCCGCAACCCAAGCGGCCCAGGGTCCTGCGGCACGTGGCCACCTGGACCACGGTCGCCAACGGAGCGGCCATCTCTTACTGCGCGCGGTCCAGGTGGCGGGACCAGGCGCAGCCCCTTCGCGGCGGAAAAGCGCTTGGCGGCTGCAGCGCCTTCCCCCGCTGCGCCACTGCAGAGGGGCGCCCGGAGGAGGCGGCCCTCCGCATCCTCCAGTCCAGCCGCCCAGACCTGCTGTCCCCGGCGGCCGAGGAGCTTTGGAGGGCGCTGCCGGCAGGGCCCCCAGCGGAGCCAGGCGCCTCGCTCCCCCAGGCGGCTCGTGAGGAGCCCGTCCAGCCAGCGGTGAGCGGCCCCCCGGCGAGCACCCCTCCCCCCTGCGACGGCTCTATGGACCCGGACCCGGAGGTCGTCGAACGCCTACTGGCGGACCCCGGGACGGACGTTTGAGGGGGGGGAGATGTAGGGTCTGCTCGCGGGCAAGTCAAATCCCGCGCCGCTCACCGCGGGTAGTCTGGAACCCTTCTTCCCGAGTGGTGGGGCGGGGGGAGAGAGGCGAGGAGAAAGCCTTTTTAAGGCGAGACCGGAGAGGCTCGCGGTCTCTTGCTCTTGGACCAGCCCTGCCGAAAGGACCACCTGACCCAGCTGCCACGACGACGACCGGCCCCCCTGATGTGAGAATAAACCGTTTGTTCTAAGTCCTGCCTCGAGTGACTGCCTGTGCGTCCCCGCGCAGAGAAAATGCCCACAATATCTAAAAGACTTCATCCCAGCCCACAGTATCCTAATCATCTGGACCCCAGCCCACTCGGGTCTGGTTGGAAACGAGGCCGCCCACAGGCTCGCCCGCTTCTCTTTACCCCGGGCAGCCGTGGACACCTCATACGAATTCAGCACTAAAGAGGAAACCAACACCTCTAATAGCATCACAGACAATCAGAAAAAGAGCAAAAGGATCTATCCTCCTCCGGAGAGATCTCTTAGCTCGGATGAGGATGACTGGAGAAGACTCCAAGCTAGAAACTTCGCATCCCCGCTCTGGAGGAGCTGGACAGGAGGTGACACGAGGGAGGATGCGGAGGTGTGCGAGTTCTGCGGGCTTACCGCTATACTCGAACACCTACTATGGAGATGCCCCAGTGCCCCAGGATATAGCAGAATTAATAATGCAGAGGAATGGGAGACCATACTCAGAAGTGCCGACCTTAGCATACAACGATACGCTACCCGCCTGGCAGCAGAAGCTGCACGACTATATCGTTGCTAGTCTTCCAGCTGCGACGCTGCCCCTCCCCGGACGCCTGCGTGCGGACCCGGAGGGGCACTGTCTTCTTCTGGCGGAAATAAAGTTTCTTCATCATCATCTCTAGGTAATAGTAAGAAACTCTATGCAGTAAACAGCAAAGTTGGCGACGCTAGCGCAACGGGACGACAGAGAGTTGAGCAGACGAAGCTCCGTACTTGATGTGTGTAGCGACGTCCTGTCGTCTGCTAGTCCTGTCGTCTGCAAGGGCCCATTGCGACATAGAGTTCCTTACTATTACTATAGTGTACTAGAATATGGGGTAGTGTGTTCAGGGAGGACTCGCGGCTGTCGCTGTTGATGTCGAAAGCCACGAGATGGCGCTACTAGAGCATGGGCTGTTACTGCATGCACTCCTCCCGATACGCGGTGGTGCGTTCTGTACATCGCACAGAGTATTTTTGGTCCTTTCAAAAGCCAACACTTCAATAACGTGTCCTGTAAATGTTTGTCATTCTACATGCACGACAAATAAAATTAAATGCGATAGGACAAGTCGCACACGGAAGAAAAAAAAGAGCAGTGACTAGCAGACGGCCGCAAAACAGCCAAAATTGCGGAAAAGCAGCTCCAAATTCTTTTCCAATAGCTGCATTGTGTACAGGCGCCGAGAACTTACAGCGGGTACTGCTGCCGAGGAAAGTCTGAACACAAGGGTAATGAACAAACTATTGTGCATACTGCAGCGAGCAGGAAACGCGACCTCGAAATCGTGACCAATTCATGATCAGACGGCCGCGGTGGCATACTTATGAACATCGTCTGATTTTCGCATGCAGTTTTTCCTTTTCGCCCTGCCTCTCGCGACTGTTTGATGCCCTTGACAAAAAAAAATGACAAGTAGCTCGGGTTATTGGGAAGCAACGTCGGCACGGCGTCCGGCGTCAACTCTGGTTTCCCGCGTGGCATGCGGACTCCTCCGTTTATAACGTGAACGTAATCTCTGAGAATGCACGATGGCTCGAGGTGCAGTTTTCATTTTCACCAAAACAGCGCGCACTAAAACACGGACACGAAGGGAGGCACGACACACACCAGCGCTCGTGTGTGTCGTGTCTACCTTCGTGTCCGTGTCTTAGTTCGGGCTGTTCCGGTGAAAATGAGTTACCAACTTGCCCAAGCATCTGTTTTAGCAGTTTTCATACCGAGTACGTTTCATCCAGGGTCTTGTCTTTCCGGTGCAAATTCCGCTCCCAGATCTTCCTGCGCGCTTCATCTTTTGGAACAGCGAAAAGCGACGGCTGCTCACCCTTAGTCCAATGGTAGCCTGTTGTGCACACAGGTGTAAAGCAGTGCCGTTGCCGCCGACGATTCGGCATTTCTTCACTGTCGGACGGCCAGCGGCAATTATAGCACGAGAAAGGGATCACATGAAAAACTTTCTGTGAACCGCGTACCACGCAACCGCGTCAATGCACGCGTACGCGTCACTGACTAGCAGACGACAAAGAAAAGCGCGCCTTTTCCCGACAGCCCATGCTACAGCAGCGCCGCCGCACTTTCGACGCGCGCCGCCACACGCCAATGCATGGTGAGCGGCGGCGCCTGAACACACTACCCCATATTCTAGTACACTATACTATTACCTAGAGGGAAAGGTGGCAGCCCGTCTATGGGAGTTTGCATGGAGATCGCTCGAGACCACTTCAGCCACCACGGGCGCTCAAAGCATCATGGGGTGGTGAGCTACCGACTGCAGAACTTCAACTTTTGGCCATAAAATAATGCAAAAATAAACGCTATTCGATAATCAAGAATATTGTAACGTTAAATATCCTGTCTAATGATTGCAACAAATGAGCAGAAAAGCATTTAAGTGCAAAGTTCGCCCAAAATAAGGGATGGCTAGGGGCCCGATTCTCGATATTCGCCAATCCGCCATGAGCGGGGCGTACCCGTGACGTGTGAATCGGGGCGGTGCGAAAATGCGTAACAGCAGAACAGAATCACGACATTGAAGAATAAAGAAAAAAGTATGACAAAAAAATAAACAGTCTCGTCTGCTACTTGGCGCCAAGTACCAAAAACACCGCCGAGTTGCGGCGCGAAGGTGAGTTAGCACAGTAGCGCCGTAGAGATGGACGGTGAAATGCGTTGCGGCGGCGGTCTCAGCGTACTCGCCGCACACATTAGCTGAGTGATGGTGCTGAATGCGACGCTAAAGACCCTGTGGCGGGTCGTCACGGAAATAAGAGCGACCGCTTATTGCCCGAAGCCATCGCGCAGCGTGTCGCGTCTCCGTACTTGTGAGATGCGATCAGCGTCACGGGGAGAGGAATTGGCGGAGAAACGGCTGGCTCTCCATCGTAACCTCAACGCGTCAGTGGCGTTGGAAAGCTTTACCTCACCGTGTCACTTCTTCAGGTGCATAGAACTTAACGCTACCCTTGGTTACGGTTGCAAGCGGCCGCGCACGAAACGCGACTGCGAATCGCGTCAAGTGCGACGCTATGAGCGCGTACTTCTTATTATCAAAAGCGCCAAATGCGAAAGCAAAATAGGGAGATATTGTTTCCCGCCAGTGCTTAAAGAAAAACAGACACAGCTAAAAGTCCACTGTCAACAGAAGCATGTATTTCACAGTGTTGGCGTTTCACTTAATCTGAATAGGACATGGAACTCATCTTTTGCTTTGTGAACATTAACTAAGTCTGCCTGCAAGCAGACTTCACGGACTTTATATAAACACACCTCACGAATGCATGGCGTAGAGTGGCAGGTACATTATTTCATTCAAATAAAAAAGGCTCTTAATAATGCTATTTAATTTCAATGTTTGAAAAGGCCCTAAATCTCTTTAATTCTGTCTAACAATGAGCACACAGCACTTACCAAGGTCATATAGGCAGCTACACCACTCGTGTGATGCAAGTATGCATCAAAATGTGAGAGGTGAAACAAAATTTGTCATGCCCATCCCTACAATTCCTTTGCTGTAGGATAACAGTAATGCATCTACAGCAGCACCAGGCAGCTCCTTTCAATGCAGCAAGATTCCTTGTAAGAGGGCAACGTGTGATGTCAAGAGAGGTGAAGTCGGCTGGAAAAAGATATCTTCACATATGCTACTCAACATTGGGGAGTGGGACGAATATAGAAGAGGATAGTGAAAGTGGAGGGTGATGCCACATTACGAACAGCTAATGCAGTGTGCAATACACTTGCTTTATTTGCTTCATGCAAGTTATTGGTTTGGTTTATTGGGGTTTAATGTCCCAAAGCAACTCAGGCTATGAGGGACGCCGTTGTGAAGGGCTCCGGAAATTTCGGCCACCTGGGGTTCTTTAACGTGAATGCAAGTTATTATCATAGGATGCACATACACGCGTATTATCTAGTGCACATGTCATATTAAGCTGAACATGCCTCGGTGTCAGGTCAAGGAGCTGAAGGAGAATAAAAACAATGGTGAGTTAAGAAGGAAGAACAGCAACACAACAAGAAAATCACAAGCATGCACAGCAGCAAGATAACACACAAAGGGGGCAAGAAATGCAAGGCTAACATGGCCCACAGTATTTGAGGGAGGCAGCATCACAGACAAGCAGTGGTATTCTGGCAGAAGGTCCATTAATGCAGCATGATAACACTGGATGATGTGGATTGGTTTTGGCAAGCCGTGTGTACTCCACGAGCAATCTACAAGAGGCCTCAGTCATGTTTCTAGCCTTATGTGCAAGTGCATGACTTTCCCTCTGTGCACACTCCTGACCATATACATATCAGGGCCATTGTTGGTTCTCTTTGAGCAATGGATCACAATGCCATTAGGCAACATTTACACCATACACTGATGCAATAAAGACCCTGTGATGCCACTATTGTGCACTGCAGGAGAGTAATGCTCAATGAAATGCGTTCACTCTCAAAGTACTTTCCTTTACTGTGAACTAAAATAGACAACCCTCTATGTACACTCAAAATATGACATCTACAGTTCAGTGAAGGGCACCATACCAGATGTAGGTGCTGAAATGTCGGCAAATGTCTGAAAGGACACTGAGGACCAATCGAAGTTGCTCTGCAAAAGTAGATTACCACATTCCAATAACAAAGGGCCTACCTGTACTGAGAACAAAGCTTGTGTACAGCTCAGAGATTATGTGTTCAATGAAGCAGTTCAAAATTATTGTGGTGAAGCGCGTTGGCAGGAAGGAGCCCTTGGTTGATAATAACTTTATTAGTCCCACTTCAGTGGATCAGGTGAGGGTGGCTGAAGGGGTGTTGAACAGGTTGGCGACGGCCCTCAGGCCACTCTAGGTGACCAGGCACTGTTTGGCTGCGGCGACCTTCAAGGCCCAGACCATGATGCAATGCGTAGAGCAGCCTCCCATCACTCCTGTGATTCCATCCCTTGAAAAGGAGGTTTCGGTTTGTTTGGGCAAGCCTGGTAGGTGCGTTTAAAATCCGCTCTGGTGCTTGGGCATAAGTGACAGGTTGGAGATTTCTCCTTTCTATGTATGTATTACACTCCACTGCATGAAAAAAAATAGAACACTTAAAATGCCTAGTGGTGTGTGCGCATGGAGGGTAAATTGTTTTTTTGAGCATGATTAAGGCAGCTTGCAAAATGGTAAGCAAGTTTGACTCAGAGTTTCCACGAGGAGAGTGTTAAATTAATGAACCGGAACTATTCATCACCAATATAATGATATAACAGGTTGCAAAATGTTGATGAAATTGGAGTCATTGCAAGTGTCTGTGCATAAAATTTAAGCCCCCTGAAAAATTACCATCTTGTACAGCTTTGCTGGCTAAGTTCTCTTTAAGTTCTAGCCGAAGTATGAAACCAAACCAAGTCAGGTGGAAACAGGCTGCTATTCTTTTTTCACACTATAAGAATAATTTTTTTCTGACTACCACCACGTAATATTATTAGTGCTGTATGGTATGTGATGGCATCGTAATTAGTGCTAAGAAGTTATTGGGTGTCATGTGCCACCAGAAAAGAAAGGTACGGAAAGCCTGCACACACCACTGTCAAGGAGAGAGGCTGCGATTCTGCAGAAGACCCAGTGTCATCCAGCCGGCATTGTGTCAAAAAACAAGCTTCACGCGTGGATGTCTGCAGTGAAAGTCACTGAAAAGAGGATTTGTAATCTGAATCAAACGTCAGCACGTCTGAAACTACTTCACTTTATAAAATAATAGATTTTACGTACAGAAAATTAATAAATTTCTGTCTGCCTTGAAACCCATGACCCCTGGATCGCCAGCCAGGCACGCTACCAACTAGGCCGTGTAGGCACATTGACTTTACTGAGGCACAAAGTGGGATGGAGTGATGCGCGGGTGCTGTTGGCTTAATTGAAGCATAGCATTGTAATTACTGCTGTGAACTAGAGATGTGCCAATTAGTGAGAAACTAATTACAATAACATTACGTAGGTGAACTGCAGTGTGGAAGAGTTCAAAGACAAGAATTTGGAACCTGTGTTGAGGCAACTGTGATAAATGTGTGAACACGAATGAAGAACAGTGACTGTGTGTGTGAAGAGGAACCGCTGCAGGAAGCCATAAACACTGTTCTGTGATACCCATGAATGCTGAGCTTAAGTGTGCCCCTACATTTTTGGGGAGCGAGACAAGTTGCATTGCCTCTTAGGTGTTGCAGTTTGCTCAAAAAAAGTGAGGTGTCTTTTACATGCAGAGTGAAAAGTTTGTGGAAGCCATTATTGGTAAAATAATTTATTTCCATCACTGAACTTCATGCATCCTAGAATTCATTATGCAGCCTAACTGCGAATCATTACCTAGTGCAACAATACACATTGACGAATGTGTCTCGTCTACACAGATAAGAATTTTTTTGGGACAGGCCCGTCTTTCATAACCGTTTGATAGTGGTATACATGCACATTAGTGTTGCCTAGTTCGCAAACTTAAGTAGCCAGCAGTCGCCTTTGCTAAACAGAAAAATGGCAGCACGTACACTGATATGGTCCAGTCACACTAAGGGTTCAGGAGGTGAGCAGGTTGTCTCGGATTTTTCATAAAATGACCAAACAGCATCCCCAATTTGCATGAAGCAAAACACAAGGGAACATGTCAATGAAAATGGGATCTAACAGAGTTTCACTGGGAGGAAAGGAGGGCAGTGATCTTCCAATGCACGCATTCAAGGTTGATGGCCCAGCACATAAAAAGAACACAGACCACAAATCCTGGAAAGAGAAAAAGATCCCAAACCTGGGAAGACCGCCTGAGTAACGCAGAAAGATCAACAAAGTATACTACTACTACTACGACTATTATGATCCATTTCCAGTAGAATTATTGAACCGGATCATGCCCTTCCAGCTACAAAATGCCATTTGGAGCTTTATTATTGAAACACAAATTGCGTCTAGCTGCATAATTTATACCTCCATTTACCTTAAACTGAATTAATGCACAATTTCTAGGTTTTCGTCACAGGTACAAATCTGAGCTAGAAGATTGGAATGGGTACACGTGTGAAGACGCTGGCCAGGCCTTGCATTTTCATCTGGGAAAATGACCATGAAACAATTACGTGACTTCTCCTTCAGGAAAAATAGTTCACTGCTGTATAACTACAAGCAGCATGTGAAAGAGGCAGTCAAAAGGAAGCACACAGAGGCAACCAGATGCCATGAGACAAAGCATGTTGCGATCTTATCACACAAACAGTGCCACACAAGGCATGTTGCACCCTGAAGAACAGATGTTGTAAATGACTAGAGACACAGCGACCATGCTGTATGTTGAGGATGTTGTGGACTGCTGGCTCTCAACAAACACCAAAGCAAACAGAAAAGCACTGGTGAACGCATGTGCAGTGAACACCATGGTGCTAGAAGGAAAACATTTTGGTGGCTTCCTGTCTTTCACTGAACTTAAGCACCAAATAAAATGTGCGTTGTGTACAAGCAGAACACATAGGTAACATAGGGAGGCACCACACGAAGGAAAGCACTTCACAATCACCAAAGCATGTGTTGAAGCACGCACTCAGCAAGTTGGTAGACGGTAGGCTGAAAACACTTGGGACACTTCCTGACTCGCAAAAAACTGCAGCACCAGACAAAAGTGATTTCTACTGTCATGGATACCACCAATATGGTCCAGTTTAATGAAGAACACCAAAATGATGAAGACTTCACTGGCTTCGTAGCGGTATGCCATCAAACTTGAAGCAAAGCAAATGTACAGATTACTTGTGGCATAGCTACACGTGAAAACCGTGACAGTGAGTGCAATTCCTGCACGCAGCTGCTGATCATGCACTTCCGGTCTGTCAGGCAGAATCCAAATGGTGCTGTGTCCTCCTCCTTGTTGTAGATGTTGGTGCTCCTGCTATTATCACCACTTGCCAGAGGTGCCATGGTCCTGCAGCTGAGTGTGGATGAATATGTTGGGTTGCACAATGCAAGCTGTGGTGACCTTCGCAGAGAACTCTTGATCATGCTGTACCATGGCCTTTGCAGACACCTCAGGAGCCCGGTATGGCCACTCAGCTGGTAACCAGACCAGCTGGGAAGTGACCAAACATGAATCTGGTATCCTGGCTCCAGAGCACATGAGACCCCATGGTGAGGGTGGTCTGCCACATCTGCATAGGATGCACACCATCACCTGCACGCTAATCAATGCTGTGCACTGAAATCTCCCAACGAGCTAGACATTGCGTTCAAAAATAGTCTAGTTTTACGTACAAATGTGAAATACGCTCACTGCAAAACCAATCATTAATATCAAAACAAATTGTTTCTATATAGCTAGAGGTACTTGATGGCAGATTTCCCAAACTGATGCTCAGAAATAATTACTACAGTCTTTTTATACTCAAGAAAACCGCTACAGAATGCACTGCAAGGAAGGGCACATGTTTAACTGTTTATGACTACCTTGAGTTTTTTAGTATATGCATGCTTTCGCATTTTGCACCAATCGAAATGGGGCTACCTTGACATTGCGGTCACTGAGAGAAATTCAAAACCACAGAACAACACTGCGTGTCATGCACACCTATCTCCGCTGTCACCTGAAAAGTACAGACATGATTAATTTACATTATTTTCATATGTAGTTCTATTTACACTGTTCTTGCTTGCTGAATAAACTATATATAAATGCAATCAGATATCATTAGCCGTACGCAATCTTACTAAAGGCAAACATGTTATCCCTTAATGCTTACCCCAACACACTAAGCGCGTGCTCACCAGTTTGACGATTTCCATGCGGGCAGCACATGAAGAGAGATTGCACACAAACGGGTCATGGATGGATGCCGCACAGACTTCGTGTGAGCTGGAACCTTCACCGCCAGGAACAACACACCTGTAAACAAAATGAACAACAGTCATACATGTTTGTTTTTCGTGCGCCCTAAGAGAGATGATTTTTTTCACCCTCCTACGGTCATTTCCACGTGACTGCTGTGTAACTGATGATGTAACACTGTTATGAAAATATTACCTTGAATAGCAAAATCACTTTTGTGTGCTTCACTAATAATGCTTAAGCCAGGGTATAGTATTCTTTTAGAGTTTCACGCAATTTTTTTTTCCACACTTAAGGAAACGACGCCTTCCACCTGATTTCACCTATGCTGCCTATCACATTCATCAACACCAAAAACAAAGCAATCGACCAACGTACTAGCATGCTAGACTTTGTTTTCTCAACTTGAGCCGTGTGCAAAAACTGAAAACAGTATGATGAAAAAAGCAACGCGAAATGCCGAATAAAAATTTCGGATTCGCAGCATGCATGCAAAAGGAATGAGAATGACGCTACACACACACGGATGTCTCGTCGAGAAGCCCGACACATTCCTGGAGTTTGTTGGTCGGCCGCGCGAACACCTGTCGTGTCATCCGCTCATCACGCGCGCAAAGCCCATCCGTTCTGCCACATTTCACAGCTGGCGATCGCCCCTCAGAGCTCGACAGGTCGGCACTGCTTCTCGCCGCAATGCATCCATGCATAGCCACCACACCATATGCCTCGTAAGGTGATTGCACAGACGAGCTGTCTAGTCAGAGACAACTCGAAAGCATCGCGGTGACCTCGAAAGTCGCTCACCTTTCCCACTTCTAGGGTTTAACAAACGACGAATGAATGCAAGGAGCAGCAAATCGCAGCGCCGGCACCGCCATTCGAGCAATTTTCGCGCTTCACTAACCGCACGGACGGATGATTTTTCACTGAGAGCGAAGGGTTTGCAACGGGAGAGCAGTTAGCGCCCTTATGCCGCTGTACGCTCAAGCCTTCACTATTAACGCTCCCAAGGGTTGCTTATTTCAGATGTGCTCTTATAACGCCATACCATTACATTGTGCAATCAAAACAAGACTTTTGTAAGCTTAGTTTTGTCTTGAAATAAATACCCGTTAAAGTGCGGCTATCTAACGCTGTATAAATCAGCATTTCACTAACTCATTTGCATGATTCGGGTACCTTTCGCCGAGCGAAATGATGGCGGTGAATTTCAGCCATTTTTTGCAATGGCGGCACAACGTAAACGTGATGAAACGTCATTCTGACATCACTCCAACATGTGTGCCTATCACGTGATTTACGTGATATTGTTCCAACCAATCAGATTTTAGGAAGTTGCCATTTCCGGTGTGCAGTTATTTTCTCCAAATTGGCAAGTCGAGCGCAAGTGCTCTCGCGCGGACCACTTGTAGCTTCTTTTCCCTTCACAATCACATATATGTACCAGCCGGGCACCAAGAATAGCGCTACGAAAATGCATTTTCAATGCCACGTCAAATCTACGTCACCGCGAAAAGTGCACGTGTAACCGACCCTGATTGACACGCCCATTGACGGCGATTGACACTTCTGACAGCCAATCAGAGAAGCAATATGGCGCCAACAGGCGAATGTGAATATCGACATGGAGGAAAAAAAACTGAGGAGGGAGCGTCCGGCGAGAACCTTGAAGCCTAGTCTTAACAAGTAAATATATAGCAAAAAAAAGAGTGTGTCCCCCCGTTATCGCACCACGTGATAGCGTGCGGTAAAGTCTAGCCCCGCTGCGCGCGCGCATGCTCCGATTAGCGCGGCAGACTAACTATAGATTAACTTCCTTGCTGTAGACGCCCGCACCGCGGGTCGCGCATACGCGCGCACTAAAACATACCGGAATCAAAACATAAAGGACCGGCTCGGAGAGCGAAAAACTGAGGGAGAAAACGACTTCAAAACAGTCGGCTTGCGAACGCTGGCCGCGTGACGTCATGCTCCCTCCTTAGTTTTTTTTCCTCCATGAATATCGGGAATCGGGCCCTAGCTCTCCTATAGGCATAGAGTTTCTTACTATTACCTAGAGGGAAAGCTGGCGGCGCTGCACTTCAGCCACCATGGACGCCCAAAGCATCATGGGGCGGTGAGCTACTTGTTGCGGCACAGTCGTAATTTTTTGGAAACATGGAGTGGCACTACTAAGATGTTTCATTCCGAAAACTCTGTTCGTGTGTGCGCAGACGACTTTCCCGCGAACGCAGTGTGCAAAACCCATAGTAGTGAAAACGCGACGACACACGACGCCAATAAAAGGTTTCACTTTTCCGAAATGCTATTAAAAACCTCTTATAGTATTTAAGCAACAACATCTTTTTTTTTTGAAAACATATTGCCACATTCGTGGGCACTCTCGTGGCGCCGTCTCCCGGCCGAACTGCCTTCCCCGCTATTCTGGCTAGCCTTAGCCATGATGGCGGGCAGTGTTTTCTTCTTCGTCGTCTCTTCTGTGTGGTCCCCTCGGGAGTCCGCTGCTGCCTGACGCTGCACAGTAAAACGTGTCCTGGCCGTCCCGACTGTCTAGCCGTGACATATTTGGTGGAGCCGGCTGGGTAACGTCCCATGTACACTGACTCCGAAGACGCCTTTGAAGCCAGTTGTCAGGGCGTAGACACAACCCCCGTGCACAAAGCGAGCCGCCGCCTGCTAGGCCTACAGCCAGAGTTTAGCGGCCTGACAAAACCGTCACGCAAGATGACAACAACCACTGGTAGCCAGACCGCTCAACGTCTTGGAGCTGACGCTCCGTTCGTGCTCCACGCGCCCCGGTCACCGCCGACGTTCCACGGAGACAGGTTTGAAGACGTTGAAGATTGGCTGGCCAGTTTTGACCGTGTGGTAGCCTTCAACCAGTGGGACGGTGAGCGCAAGTTGAGGAATGTCTACTTCGCGCTAGAAGACTCGGCAAAGATCTGGTTCGAGAACCACGAGACCTCTTTTGCCACCTGGGAGGTTTTTCGGCGTGAGTTGCTGGCGACATTCGGCAACAGTGAAAGAAAAGAGAAGGCGGAAGTCGCTCTGCACTCCAGGTCGCAGCAGCCAAATGAGAGCGTCACCATGTTCGTTGAGGACATGATGCGTCTCTTCAATCGAGCCGACCCTGCTATGCCCGAGGCCAAGAAAGTGCGCCACCTAATGCGCGGCGTAAAGGAGCAGCTCTTTGCCGGACTGGTCCGTGACCCGCCAAGGACAGTGGCCGACTTCACAAGGGAGGCAACAGGTATCGAGCGCTCTCTGCAGGAACGAGGCGCGCACTACGGACGTCAGGCTACCGTAGCAGCCGCTTCCCAATACACGCCTACGTCGCTGCCCGCCGAGGAGCTTCGGGAGCTTGTAAGAAGCCTCGTTCGCGAGGAACTGGCGAAACTTCGTCTTGAAGTTCCACAGGCCAGTGTCGCTGCCGTAACGGACGTGGTCCGTGACGAAATCCGACGAGCTGTGCAGCCGCCTTCCGCTCCACACCCGGCGCCCTCCTTTATGACGTACAGCGAAGCACTACGAAGTCCTAGGCCAGCGATGCAAGCCTTTTCCCCCGTCGTTCCCGTGCCAGTACCATCACTGCCAGTACCTGCCATGCCAGTACCACCCGTGCAGCAGGAGTTCAGGCCCCCCATGCGCAAAGCGCACGTGTGGCGTACGCCAAACAATCGGCCGCTCTGTTACCACTGCGCGGAGCCCGGCCACATCCTCCGTCACTGCCCCTACCGCAGAATGGGTTTAAGGGGGTTTTCACCTGACGCACCTCGACCACGCTACGGTGAAAGACCACGGGATATCGAGCTGTACCTGGCTGATAACGTGCAGTCCTCGACCCCGCAGCGACGCCAGTCCCGATCGCCATCCCCAAGGCAGTTCTCCTCGCCCGGCCGCCCGTCGTCCTCTGGCCAGTTCAGAGGCGCGTCCCCACATCGGGAAAACTGAAGACGGTGTCCTCCGGGGGTAGGGCCGCCGCTACTGGAACGTGTCAAGAGCCTCCACCCGAAGATTCGCCGCGACGCTCCGATCAACGACGACGTGACCCGACGACATCAACGACGCGCTGCGACCGACTGGTTTCCGCCGAAATTCCGGTATCCGCCGACAACCATGACGTTACCGCACTCGTAGATACCGGCGCCGATTTTTCTGTAATGAGCAGTCGGTTAGCCACAGCCCTGAGGAAGGTTCTAACTCCTTGGTCTGGGCCGCAGATCCGGACAGCTGGTGGCCATGTCGTAACTCCGATTGGTGTCTGCACTTCGCGAATCCAGATCCACGGTGTTACTTTCCCTGGTTCCTTTGCTGTGTTACCCGAGTGCTCCAAGGACCTCATACTCGGTTTGGATTTCCTTCAGGAGTACGGTGCCGTCATCAATCCTCAGGAGCTAATCGTGTCGTTTTCCACCCAAGGCCCTGTCGACGACGATACCGTGCCACGCAGGGCTAAGTTGTGCGTCTGTGATGACCAGGTGTTGATCCCGTCAAGAGCCAGCATGTTTGTTACCGTAGAGTGCGATAACAGCCCCAGCACTCGTGGCATCGCTGAAACCAACATCTCGCTGCTCCTGGGTCGGCAAGTGTGTGTAGCTCGCGGAATTATTGAATTGAACAGTGGGCGAACCGAACTTTTGGTGACCAATTTTGGTTCTGAACCTCAATGTTTGCCTGGCAAAACGGCTATTGCGTATTTCGAAGAACTTTGTGAATTCGCGGGACAGCACGCGTTGTCCGAAATCCCGGCATTAGTGGAGGCGCCGACCACTCCCATAAAGACCGACGTGAACCCGAACCTCCCGTCTCATCAGAAACGCTGCCTGGAGGGCATTATCGAATCTTTCCGCGACTGTTTTGCCTCGACCTCCAAGGTCAGGCAGACTCCGATCACAAAGCACCGCATTATTGTTGACGCAAACCAGCGACCGTTATGCCAGCCGCCTTATCGGGTCTCTTCGAAGGAACGTGACGCCATTCGCCGGCAAGTTCAAGAAATGCTCCAGGACGACGTGATACAGCCGTCGACGAGCCCGTGGGCATCGCCTGTTGTTCTTGTGGCGAAGAAGGATGGGACCCTACGGTTCTGTGTTGATTACAGGCGTCTAAACAAAGTCACCAAAAAGGACGTTTATCCTCTGCCACGGATTGATGACTCCCTGGATCGGCTACGCCACGCCACGTACTTCTCGTCGCTAGATTTACGTATAGGCTATTGGCAAATCGAGGTGGACGAGCGCGACCGGGAAAAGACCGCCTTTATTACACCGGATGGTCTGTACGAATTCCGGGTGCTCCCTTTCGGACTGTGCTCGGCTCCTGCCACCTTCCAGTGGATGATGGACACCGTGCTTGCCGACCTAAAATGGCAGTCCTGCCTCGTGTACCTGGATGACGTTGTCATCTTCTCCGCCACGTTCGAAGAGCACTTGAGGCGCTTGCGTGCCGTGTTCGCTGCAATTCGTTCGGCTGGTCTTTCCCTCAAGCCCGAAAAGTGTCACTTCGCTTTCCAGGAGCTGAAGTTTCTGGGCCACATCGTGAGCGCTAAGGGAGTTAGCCCTGACCCCGATAAGACGGCCGCTGTCGCTGCTTTTCCCGTGCCAACCGATAAGCGAAGTGTGCGCCGCTTTCTGGGTCTCTGCGCCTATTATCGGCGTTTTGTGCGGAACTTCTCCCAGATCGCTGAGCCCCTTATCCGCCTCACGAAAGATGCCGAACCGTTCTCCTGGGGCCAGGAGCAACAACAGGCCTTCGAAGACCTCCGCACTCGTCTGCAAAGTACGCCCATCCTTGGCCACTTCGACGAGTCAGCCGACACTGAACTGCACACAGACGCCAGCAACATCGGCCTCGGTGCGGTCCTTGTGCAGTGGCAGGATGGTCTCGAACGCGTAATCGCATATGCAAGCCGCACTTTGTCACGCTCGGAGGCCAACTATTCCACCACTGAAAAAGAATGCCTGGCAATTGTGTGGGCAGTGACCAAATTTCGCCCGTACTTATACGGCCGCCCTTTTAGAGTCGTCAGTGATCACCATTCGCTGTGCTGGCTGGCGAACCTCAAAGATCCCTCGGGGCGGCTTGCACGCTGGAGCCTTCGCCTTCAAGAGTTCGACGTCACCATCGTTTTTAAGTCCGGCAGGAAGCACAGTGATGCCGACTGTCTGTCTCGTGCTCCTGTTGAGGACAACCGAGCTGATCCCGACGCCGATTTTGTTTTTCTCGGCGCCGTCTCCACTTCCGTCCTCACTCAACATCAAAGAGACGACAGTGAACTACGGCCTCTCATTGAGTATCTTGAAGGAAGCGCTGAGTCTCCACCGCGAATCTTCTCTCGTGGACTGTCGTCGTTCTGTTTGCGTGATGGCGCCCTGTATAAGAAAAACTACCACCCGACGCAAGCTGTCTATCTGCTCGTCGTACCTGCGGCCTTGCGCGACGAAGTCCTGCAGGCGTGCCATGATGACCCATCTTCTGGTCACCTGGGTTTTTCCCGCACTTTGGCGCGGATACGCCAAAAGTACTACTGGCCCAGGGTTGCTGCTGTTGTACAGCGTTACGTCAGAACTTGCCGCGAGTGCCAACGTCGCAAGACACCACCGACTAAGCCAGCCGGACTACTGCAGCCTGTTGATCCACCATACGTTCCTTTCTACCAAGTCGGCATGGATTTACTCGGCCCCTTTCCGGAGTCTTCGCTGGGTAACCGGTACATTGTGGTCGCCATCGACTACCTCAGTCGATACTGTGAGACGAAAGCTCTTCCCCGTGGAACAGCTGCGGAAATTGCCGCCTTCTTCATGCACAACATCGTGCTTCGTCATGGCGGACCCACGGTCGTTATAACTGACAGAGGGACGGCCTTTACCTCGGCGCTGACAGAGGAAGTTATGCGACTCAGCGGCACCAGCCACCGACGAACAACGGCTTATCATCCGCAAACTAATGGACTCACTGAGCGCCTAAATAAGACGATCGCCGACATGATTTCCATGTATGTCGACGACGACCACCGCAAATGGGATGCAGTACTCCCTTACGTTACTTTCGCATATAACACTGCCCTGCAAGAGACGACTCACTTCACACCGTTTCGCTTAGTCCATGGTCGCGAAGCCACGACTATGCTCGACGCAATGCTTCTTCCTGGTAGCGTAAACTCCGCTGTCGTGGGGGCCGACCGCTTTGTTCACGAAGCTGAGGCCGCCCGCCAACTTGCTCGGCAACATACCCGGCATCAACAAGCAAGAGACGCTCACCGTTACAACCATCGCCACAGGGATGTCACTTACCAGCCCGGAGAAAACGTTTGGGTGTGGAGCCCAATCCGCCAACGAGGGCGCTCTGAAAAGCTGCTTCGGCGGTACTTTGGCCCTTATAAAGTAATACGCCAACTCGGCGAGGTAAACTATGAAGTTCTCCCTCAAGGAACTGTCCGTTCCTCTCGACAACCAACGTCCGAAGTTGTGCATGTCGCACGAATGAAGCCGTACCACGCCCGATAGCAGCTCACCTCGTCTCTACCTGCGGGCGCCGAAGACTAAGGTGTTCAGCGTGCGCGCCCGTCGAGATGGTGGTCGGCCAGAACCGCCTTATGGAATCCCACACTCGCCCTGCTGTCCAATCACAACACGCTGCCGCTTGAATACTCCGTCGGACAGAGTACCCACGCCTCGGTTTCGGGAACGCTTAACGCCCGTGTGCTGCTGCACTGGAAGTAGCAAATGTCCAGACTACTGAGAGCTCTCTCTCCCTCCTCGCACAAGAGATCAAGACGGCCGAGACAGTGGATTCCGCGCCCGTCGACGATAACTGCTCCATGCACCAGGACTACTGCCCCTCTGCACGGGCACCCCATGAACAGCAAGTGTTCGTGTGCCAAAATCCCGTGCCCGGGGGAGCCGCCGTCGGTCCACACGACCTGCCGCGCCGAGGGCGGCGCTTTCCAGAGGGGGGAGCAATGCCACATTCGTGGGCACTCTCGTGGCGCCGTCTCCCGGCCGAACTGCCTGCCCCGCTATTCTGGCTAGCCTTAGCCATGATGGCGGGCAGTGTTTTCTTCTTCGTCGTCTCTTCTGTGTGGTCCCCTCGGGAGTCCGCTGCTGCCTGACGCTGCACAGTAAAACGTGTCCTGGCCGTCCCCACTGTCTAGCCGTGACAATATTTACTTTTAAAAGTGCGCCTGTTAATTACGAAATATTAGTTTTTATAGTGTTCATTACTAGGCTAATAGGAGGGCGAGTCGTCTCTTATTTTGGACAAACTTTGCACTTAAATGCTTTTCTGCTCGTTTGTTGCAATCATTAGACAAGATATTGAATATTAGGACGTTTGTAGTTATCAAACAGCTTAATTTTTCTATTATTTTTTGGCCAAAAGTTGCAGTTCCGCAACAAGTAGCTCACCGCCCCATGATGCTTTGAGTGCCCATGGTGGCTGAAGTGGTCTCGAGGGGTCGCCATGCAAACTCCCATAGACGGGCTGCCAGCTTTCCCTCTAGGTAATAGTAAGAAACTCTATGCCTATAGGTGAGGTGCGTTTCCGCCGTCAACGCAAAGAGTCATGGGAAAATCGTCTGCTAGCTACTTCCGGTTCCAAATTGCTCAACTGATTGCATGCATCGCCCTATTCACCGCGTAAGTTGACATCGTTTATGCGATAAATAACTCGTGGCACTAGTCACTGATTGCACTGAAGCATCGAAAGACAAATTCAACTTCGCCTCATGAGCAGTCTGCAAGTTGATTCGCCTTGTAGCCTGCCGCAGTTGTGATTTTAGGGTGACGAAAGGAGCCTGGTACCTAACGCACTTTTCGCTCAAATATGGTACGTTGCGCAGCGTAGGGCTAATCACACATGCGATTGAAATAAGTAACGTGGTGACCTTGACTTCATGCAACGTATTTCCAACGGATCCCTGAAAGCAGTAAGTACTCGATAAAATATTTCTGCTCCAGAACACGCGGGCAAGCCATTTCATTTTATTCACGCAGCTCCGTACAACACAGCGTGGCATATATAATCTAACGTCTCTACTCTCCTTTGCGGAGTGTTCCTGCGTGTTTTCGCATGAAATGCCACCTGCACTGCATCTGGAATGACAAAAAGGCGACAAGGCGATTTATTACTGCACCATGCGATGTGCTGAGACGCGCGCCGCGCGCAGTGGCATATATGGGTCGTATGCTAGCACACTGGCGGCTCTACACGCTGTCAGGAAAATACGAGCATCGTCTAATCAGCTGCACAGATTGCAGTTTGCCAAAGTGCGGCAAAAAACGGCAAAAAAAACTTAAGCGCTAAACATGCCGAAACACACACGAAATCACCCTCAGCGCATATGCACAACAGACATGGACTACGGCGGCCGGCATATATCAACCATGAAAAAATACGCTTACCTCTCTAGATTGTAAATTTCTGCGCTCAGGTCATGCAGATACGTAGTACGGGCTTCTCTTTCGATGCTTCAGTGCAATCAGTGACTAGTACAACGAGTTATTTATCGCATAAACGATGTCAACTTACGCGGTGAATAGGGCGATGCATGCAATCAGTTGAGCAATTTGGAACCGGAAGTAGCTAGCAGACGATTTTCCCATGACTCTTTGCGTTGACGGCGGAAACGCACCTCACCTATTGGCGAAGTAATGAACACTACAAAAACTAATATTTCGTAATTAATAGGCGCACTTTTAAAAGTAAATATGTTTAAAAAAAATGTTGCTGCGTAAACACTATAAGAGGTTTTTAATGCCATTTCAAAAAAGTGAAACCTTTTATTGGCGTCGTGTGTCGTCGCGTTTTCACTACTATGGGTTTTGCACACTGCGTTCGCGCGAAAGTCGTCTGCGCACACACGAACAGCGTTTTTGGAATGAAACATCTTAGTAGTGCCACTTCGTGTTCTCAAAAAATTACGGCCGTCCCGCAACAATTAGCTCACCGCCCCATGATGCTTTGAGCGTCCATGGTGGCTGAAGTGCAGCGCTGCCACCTTTCCCTCTAGGTATAGCACCGCAGCTTCGCAGGGGGGCGCTGCGGACGCCAGTGAAAAGCGCCCTCTCCGGCCGACTCCGTATTTTTGTCCGGGAAAACCTGTCACCCCTCCCATTGAGTAGCTGCGCGAGCAGCGCGCTTTCCCCTGAAAAAAAAGCCAGTTCTGCACGTACTTTGCACGTGTTCGCCAGCCTGCAAATCTCTTTGTGCAGTCCCGAGCTTTTTCCCTCGTGCTTGAACGCTGACGAGCTTCAGAGGATTAGCAAAATGTACAGGGGCGCTAGAAAAAAATGCGAACAGCGCGGCGCCCACGCGCTGCGCAGTCGGAATTGATCTTCAATGCGTTTTTATCTCGGTAGTAACAAAAAGACGCTAGAGTGGTACATTATTGTATCACGGATGTCTCTAGCTTATTTGTGTGGCGAGCCAAGTATAAGCGTGACGAAAATAAATTCCAACAGCGGAGCGCCTAGGCACTGCGCTGTTCGCATTTCTTTCGGTCGCGGCAGTACGCTCTGAGATGTAGGGTGAAAGAAATAGTGGACAGTGAATTTTTTTTTTCGCTGCGAACTTGAAAAAAAGAACTGCTAATGGATCAGGCCCACTACGTGAAGCAGATTGTTGACGAAAAAGCCGGTACCGTAACGGCGAAATCTGTATCGCAAGTAAATGACGAGATCATTTAAGACGTGGAATTCGAGGTAAATACCATTTTTTTTTTTTTTTTGGCGCGGCCATCTTCGCAAGATGCTTAATTTCGTTGGGTGACTGAGCACTTCGGTGCATGCAGGTTTGTTGGCCAAATAATAAGGATGTTGTTACGTGTTTCGATGAATAATGATGGAAATAATTTTTATTTTAACTCAAAATAAGGAGGCCTTAAGGCGACACGCGAGGCTGAGGAGAAAAACGAAAACACGCACGAAATGCGCCTACCAGCTGCTTGCTATATACGGCTAAGAGAAAAAATGCTCTAGTTTGTAAATCGCTACAACGGAGATAAGCGGTTGGTATATTTATTTTAATTCCGATTACAGCGCACGCCCATCCCCAAAACAATTTATTTGCAGAGCCATCGCTCATATGCAAACGCTCATTCATGTGCAGGCAAACATTTTGATTATTTTTTTTTAATTTTCTACATATAAAGCAACATCGAAAATTGAGCCCGGCGTCACAAGTCGGAACATTGAGGCGATCACTGACCTTGCCTCACACGCGTCTGCATAATGCCGCTAGCTGTAGTCAGTCTCCAAAATAAAAAACGGCAAAAAAATGACTTTTGTTAGCGCGAGCTTTACTAAACACTGCATGCTTAGTGAATTACAGCAAAAACTGCTCAGAAATAATATTACGAGTGCAACATACGAAACGTGTTTAGTAACAGGAAAAAGCTTACTTCACCCTGCCCATAGCAGTTTTCGAGGCCTGCCGTTTCTCGTTCTCATCCATTTCATACCCAACAATTCCGGACAAAAACATTTTTGAATAGTAAAAAATGTATGACCGCATTTTTTTTTCATATACTGGAAGATTTCACTATAGCAGTCTCCCATCGATAGGCTTGCATTTTTTTTCGTATTAACGTTTTTCCTATCGTCAACTGTTCGGTACGAGCGATGAAAAATATTTAAGATTTTGCTGCATATAGAAAGGGTGGACCATTACCTTCAATATTTCCGTTACTGTACGTTACAATTTTCCAATGTTAAATTTTTTTTCTCCAAGAATGTAGGACATCACCAGGAAATCTGTAGAATTACATGGGCAGTCCTTGGCCGTTGGATGTTCAGAGAACTATTGTGACAGCCCCACACACAACCAGTTTCTCCACTCTTAGAACGTCGCGGAATTCCAGCCATGACTCACAGAGAGCGGCAACACCACTTTTGTGCGCCCGCGAGCAGGACGGCGCGTGCTCACAATGAAAGAGAGAGTGGCAGCGGCGCGAGCAGCACGCGCATACAAGTCGACAGGCTGCTGGCTCAATGCGCTCCGCCGGCCACCTGCCCGGACAGGAACGCCAAAATGACCGGCAGGGGAGAAGTGGCGCTGGTGCTGTGGGAGCAAACTTCAGGTGCGCTTCCCTATATTCCACCATGAGGTATAGTATAGTGCCTAGAATACTGACTAGTGTGGCAAGGGCGGGCTTGGCGAGGGTTCCGATGTTGATGGTTTCCGGCGGCACCCGCTTGGTGCGCTGTTGTTCGGGTGGGTGCATCTGCGTCCAATACGCGCGCACAGAGCAGCGCGAAGGAAACTTTTTTTTTGTATTTGGAGCGTTCTTTAAAAAAATGTTCCGTTATATAAGAACTATGCGAGCTCGCTGACAGTGCGCACATTTTGCAATACCAGATATAGATCAATTTGTTGACGTATTCTAGCAATTTGCCTTCGCCCGCAAAAAACTCGATACTAACCATGCAACCGATTTTTTTATTTACTAAGCTCTCAAGAAAAACTTATTTCAGGAAGTCAAAAGCCCCTTACCACATAGCCTTCATTCGACCACAGTTGACGCGAAAATAAAGATTCACAATTAGATTAAGCAATAAACTGCACACTAAAGGAACGTGCGAGATGTTCGTTGCACTGGAAATTGAAACGCTGAAATCGAAAACTTTATGGCAGTGAAATTTAAAGCGCCACCCTTGATTAATTTTAAATAGACGCTGATATTTAGAAATGACTTTAAAGGGCTGATTTCGTTGAAGACGAATAACGAACTTAATGAAAATTTCCCCAATCAGAGCATCTAAAAAAATACACAAAACTTACATTGCTTTAAAAAAACCTATTATAATGGCATACGTTGCGGTAATAATATTTCCGTAAAAATCTTGGAACAGTTGTTGTGCTTCACAATGCAGAACATTAAAAACAAGCATTTTCTTAATTGCTTCTCATGAAGAGCCTAAAAAGAATATTACAACCACGATTTATTATAACTCCACCGATCTCAACAGCTTCCTTAGAATTCAACTAGCCCAGTAGCGAGATGTTTAGAACTGAAGCTGGATGCCGCACGTAAAGGCTGACATGTCCAAAGCATGTCCGAAATTTATTTATTTATTTCATTTATACAAAATACCCCTAAGAGCCCTCAGTTCCAGGGTATTACATGGGGGGGAGGTACAGGCATGTAATCAAAAGCAAACAAATAAACAACAACTTCAAGAAACTACAACAAAACAGATAAAAGCATATGAGTCATTGCAAGAGAAATACAAAACGCAAAATTAAACATTGAAGCGTAAACGGGAAAAACAAAAACGTGAACAGAGCAGCAGAAAGTAACGTTAATACAAGTTATACAATGTCTCACCTGTTTCTCATTTGCATCCAGAATAAACAAGTTTATAAAAAGTTGTATTTTACACCAATGTTTAAGCACCCTGTCTGATCAAGTCGAGACAGTGGTAATTACGTGCATGAGATCTACGGATATCTGAAAATATAAAAATATGGAAACAAAAATATGGTCGTCTCCATTTACTGCACACATAAAACGTTTGGTTTATGGTTTATGGGGTTTTAACGTCCCAAAGCGACTGAGGCTATGAGAGACGCCGTAGTGGAGGGCTCCGGAAATTTCGACCACCTGGGGTTCTTTAACGTGCACTGACATCGCACAGTACACGGGCCTCTAGAATTTCTCCTCCAAAGAAATTCTAGCCGCCGCGACACATAAAACGTAAAGTACGTAACTTATTTCCACAACACCTGCAGTATTATAGAACAAATCAGGTGCTACATAAAGGGGGCAAACTAGAATTATTCATACTTCACGGAGTTTTTGTCGCTGCCTTTGACCTTCACTTTCCTTGTTCAGGCCCTTAACAAAAATCTTAACCTTAACAAGACATAAAATTTAACCACTTCGGACAGATTTTCTTTCTCATGGCTAGAGCAGCCAAGCTGCGGCAGTGAGAATGAACGTAAGCACTTGGCGAAATACAGCAAACTCTCTTCATGCAGAACATTTTTTTTGAAGAAGACGGTGAATTCGTCCTCGATTAGCTTGACTGCAGTGGACAGGGCGGAAGTAGGGTAAACAAGCCCACCGTTGTCAAAATGAGCCGTGAAGTGAGAGCTCTCATCCATGTTTGCGTCATTTGGTGTCACACAAAGGCAAGATGCACACTGCGGGCATGCGTTTTTTGCGATGGTCTTTCTCGCCACATAGACAGCAGCATAGTAGATCAAGGCAGCGTTGCTTTTCCTTTCTACGTACCCGGCATGGTCATTTCTGATCAGAACATTGCCTGCTCGACTTCATCAACCTTGCCATGGTCAAATAAATCATCAATAATGTTCAAACGTGGCGCTGCCTTGGTGCTAGACTGTGATACAGGTGCTTCACTCAAGAGCGCTTTGATAACGTCTGGTTAGCAGTTCGTTCCTCTCGGTGGTTTTGTCAGGTTATAAAACGACATTAAGTTAACAGTCACCAGAAACTGTGACACGCTAGGGTGGTCGTTACAACCGGATGACTGCCTTATAATGCCGAACACGTTTTCCAATTTGTCCTGACTCAGACGCGATGTGAAGAAGTAGTTGTATCCTACAGTGGAGCTAAGATAAGAAAGCAAGTCTAATGTATTTCTTATCGTAACCCTTAGTACACAAGCGGTGTTTTAAGTAAGAAATCCGCCTCCAGCTGGTTCTGCATGCCGCTGCCATGCGTCTAGATAATGTAAAAAAATTTCTAGAAATTTTTCATCTGCATTTCCAGGCTTCAGAGCCTTTTGGCTCGTCCTTGAGGTCATTAAGCGGATAAGCCGGTTCATCTGCTTGACGAATTCCTCTGTTGGTTCCGCATTACTGTGCACGAAATGTACACGTTTTCTGTGCACGTAGAGACCCTTGATCACCTGATCACCAAAAAGCTGAAATTCTAAATCTACTTTCATTTTTTCGAATGAATTTGGCTTCAGGTGCGAACTTGTTATGTTGGGCATAGCTTTCAGCGTGACATTGTCACGGTCCGACTCCCACGCTGTCTCGATAATACCGCTGTGAACGTAGCCAGACGGGGTCAGGTAGCCTTTGGACACAAATCCATTCCGCACATTTTTCAAGAGGTGTGGAAAGTCTGAGACGAAGAATAGTTGCCTTTCAGGGTCGACAGCATGCTTCGTGCTGTTTCTCAGATGAGTAGCAGAACCTACTAAAAACATGTTTTGTACATTAGTTAACGACGAAATGATGCAAGACCAATGTTTTTAAAAGCCAGCAACAGACAGACACTCTATATAGGCTTCACCTACACAAATTAACTGTGAGTGTGAGAGAGTAGCACATTTTATATTTGCCACAGCGACAAGATATCAAACTTACAGCTTTTGGCTATATTAGTACGGAAACAGATAAAACACTGCGCTATTATGAATCCATTTCAGCCTATAATTTATATAAATTTTAGCAGTTCCAAGTAAAAAGAACTTGTTACGATTATGTGGAAATTTCCCAGACAACACACCTACATCTTAAGAACGTCCTTGGGAAGTCCGCGGCAGGACTTTACGCACATCCCGCGGATGTCCCGAAAAAATCCTGAAAACATCCGAAGTGAAACGCCGAAAGAAGTCCTTCGGATGTCTGACGAGTACATTTTTGGGACCTTCGCAGGACTGCAATAGGACGTTACTATTTTTATTTTTTCCTTGGCCAGGACCCAATATAACCTCGTGTCCTTTTCAAAAGTGTCGCTACTGGTCACACATGACTGACCAAAATACCAGAAGCAGAAGCAGTGCCTCATGGCCGCAACAGAACCAGCTTCCGCTTCTGGCATTTCGGCCAATTGCATATGGCCGAGGGCGATGCTGTAGTAAAAAACGACACACAGAACACAGGCCTGGATTACGCTGCACAGTGATTTAAAACACAAAGCTGTGGCTAAAATAGTTTTATTCAAATATATGGGACATGCTGATGATCAGGCTGAATGCTGATTCACAGCTGAATTTTATTTTTTAATAACAGCACATGAAACAGAACAACTCGAATAAAGGAAGCACTAACACAGCTTTAACAGCTCCTCTTAGGAATTTCTCGTTATTGAGAGCAAGGTCATGGATGGTGAGCACATAGACCTTCCTTCGCAATGTGTGTAATAGGCTTCATTAATTTTGTTTAGCTTGTCTGGTTATTATGAGCCAAAATTATCACGTTTTCAAACTTGAAGCAGTAGGATTCCAATACAATAAGTAGCCAAGCAAACCCCTGATGCACAGTTGCAAAATATAGAGATGCAAAATAACTATACGGCTAAAACAGCAGGTATATACATATAAGTCATGTAAGGTCTAAACAGGCTTCGGGATGATTATCTTGGTCAGAACAAAAAATATTAATTGCACTGCAAAGGGCATGACATTAAAACAAACAGTAGCAGCATACTGTAAGGCATAAATATTATATGACTGTCTTATAAATAATGAACGCAACAAAACACAAATATGCCACTACTCAGTGCCTCATTGGTCATATGGTGCTCGGCTGCTGACCCAAAAGACGCAGGTTCGATCCCAGCTATGGCAGTCCCATTTCGAAGGAGGCGAGAAGTTGAGAGGCCAGTGTACTGTGCGATGTCAGTGCACGCTAGAGGACCCCAGTAGTCGAAATTATCTGGAGCCCTCCACTGTGGCATCCCTTATAGCCTGGGTCGCTTTGGGATGTAAAACGCCAAAAAAACCAAACTAAAAACACAAATGCAACTTTTTTTACTGAAACAGCAATACAAGCATACGCAGCACAGGTGAAAAAATCTCACTCACACTGCACGTAGCATAGCTAAAATGAGGCAAATTATGTGACTGCAATAAGGTATAGGAGCTATTGTCTTATTTCGAATAATCAATGTTCTAAAAACACAAATGACCCTTTCTTGCTATAACAGTAATACAACCCAACTACACACATTAGAGATTAAAATAATAACATAAGCACTATCTGTCAGGATCAAATTTCAGCAAGCATGCAACTAGAGATAAAAGCAGGTATATAGCTGTGCGTAAGTAGTAGGTGGCCTTCAAGGAAATTAGCCAACATAAACAACAACAACAACAAGGCAAGATAAACATTTCAGTCAAGCTGCATGTGGAATGACCAAAATAAGCCAAGTTGTCCGACTGCTAAAAGGTACAGGAACTATGCTTGCCTCACTCAAAACAATAAAGATTATTAAATGACAAATGAGCCTTTTTTTGCTATAACAGCAATACATGCACACAGATCAGAGGTTAAAATATTGACACAAGCACTACCATTCAGAATCACATTTCAGCAAGCACAGGACTAGAAATAAAAAGCACATATAAGTGTGCATAAGGAGTAGATGGGCTTTAAGGCAACTAGCACGGCCAGAAGAAAAAAATCTAAAACACGCTGCATATAGTATGATATTAACATTAACAAGTTATAGGACTGCTACAAGCCACAGGAACTATGGTCGTCTCTTACATACACAATAAAAGTCATTAAAATCCACATATCCTCTTTTTTTGCTGGAACAGCAATAAAAACACACTATGGGGGTGAAAAATAACTCTAGTAGTAGCAGTCACGAACAAATCTACACAAGCATAGTGGGACTAGAGACCAAAACAGCAAGTATAGCTCGATACAAGCAAATTTCAGATGGGAAACAAAATGCCCAGCTTGGTCAGAGAAAAAAAAATTGTTCATGCACAAAGCATCGCATTTCTAGACACTCAAGTATACTACAACTGCTAGGTATCAATAAAGTGACACGTTTTCAAGATATTGTTTGGCTTCTCATTCTAGGCAGTCTTCTTTTCGGTTCTGCGATAGTGTCATCGAAAAGAAGAGTCATGTGTACATGTAAAGCAGAAATCCTGCCACCTGGACCAATGGTGAAATAGGCTGCCCTGCTGGAAGGAAGACAAAAAAGACCCAATACATATGCACACTTCTTTCAGTTCACCTTTTTTTTCAATCACTGACTGCATTTGAAAAAAAAAATCTTGCAGCACAATATACAAATTGCAGCACCTTCACATGGTGTTGGCACCAAATGGTACTTGCGGCAAGGAATTAATCCTTGCACAAGTAAATGTACATACTTCCAGGAGTAAAACCACCACAAACAGACGGCCAAGTAAAGAGAGGTGCGTGAGGACTTAGCAGGCTACGAATACCCAAGTTAACTTAAAGATACATTTCATGATTCTATTTAACTACACAGGCTGATATGCAGAAGTTTTCACAGTATCTATTGAAATAATCTACTGAATTCTGTGCTCTCTCAAAATCAATCACCTCTCAGCACAGTGTCACAGGAAAAATGTCAACAGTTTCGAATGAAAAATCCTCGACCCAAGATGTTAATATCAACAAAAAATGTAGCACTTACTAGCAGCACACTCACCATTCAGTTTTGCTCAGGAGCACAGCTTTGTTCACCAGTTTTCTTGCGCATTACCCGTTCCGTTGCATGCCGAAACCATGACATGGCTACCTTTTCGATTTCTTTCAGCGTAGTTTGCTGTGCCTGAGTTGAGGTCTGCTGGTCGGTTAGGCAACCTATATACGAATGAGAGTATATATGTTATGTATTTTTATAAAAAAATATATCTCACTTCTAAGCATTTTTGTACCCAAACTTTACTGCATTTCCTCAGTTTTGAACCAGCAGGCAAAGGGCATGGGCTTGAGTAACAAAGGATGGCATATTTCAACACATCTTATTACCAATTTCATTGCTGGACCATGCCTTTTGTGCAGGCAGTATGAAAACAATCCCAAATGCACACTATGAAAGCTGTAACTCTAGCTTGTTCTAACCTGTGGTAACATTCATGGCACTGCAGCAATGAGCCAATGAACCAGATGATACCAAGACCTACAAATTCAATTATAAACACTTAATGTAGATATTGATTCTGTGATCTGATTTATATTCGAAGTCTTAAAGGGATATAGACACAGTGTTTTGGGGTGTTCATTTTTCTGCTTTTAATGAGACGTAAAAGATGGAAATGAGCTTAAATATCTAGTCCACAGTGTGAACAGTTGAACTGTTTTATATGAGTACTTTTGGTCTCTGTCAGGTCAATGCCAGAGCTTGAGTCCATTATGGCATCATGTGATGGCATGGTTAGGACTTACCCCATGTTTTGCTAGTGACTCTGCCAACCAGTCCATATATGGATGATCGATGTCAGCATTGGCTAACAGCTACTCTGTCAATGATTTTTGGCATGTGGAATCAGTGAAATCAGAAAATTTGGAATAGTAAAACCCTTTGTGCCCAGGACACAGATCGGATCACTTATTTCAGTTTAAAATTTTATATCTGTGCTCCTTTAAGATTTGAAACAGCTTCCTCCAAATAATACTTACTACATATGATTTTGCATATATTCAGCTCACAGAGCCTGTTCTTCCCTTGGCGCCATACCAGCTGTAGCTAGGAGCCAGTTCAGATGTTAGAATATTTCGCAGAATGCGAGATGTCTTTTCTCTTGCAGTGTCTCCATCTTGCACAGTCATGTGATTTCTCTAGATCAAAACAGAATTAGGTTCGAAATCAGACCGAGAAAATAAAATCAGGATTTCTCAAGTTAACAGTGGGGAACTCCATTGCTATAGTCAGTTTTTACCATACTGAAGGCAGCTGGCATGCTGTTGTGAAGTATCCCTAGGTGGTACAATTAAACATGCATATGCCCTCCATTATGAGCCCTCCATATGACAAAGGGGCAGATTTGGCCCTCGCCAACAAAAAATTCATATGTAAAAACATGCATGACCTCATTTTTTGGATGCAAAACGCCCAAACAACACATATAGTTCAAATGAAATTGCAATAGTTCTCTTCAATACTATATATATCTAGGTTACAAACCAATAAAAGAAAATCTGTGCGCATGCAACAGTTATAAACAGAATACAAAATTAAAACAGCCCCGCCCCGGCTCAGTGGTTACCGCGCTCGGCTGCTGTCCCGAAAGATGCGGGTTCGATCCACGCCGCGGCGGCCGAATTTCGTTGGAGGTGAAATTATAGAGGTCCGTGTACTGTGCGATGTCAGTGCCCGTTAAAGAACCCCAGGTGGTAGAAATTTCCGGAGCCCTTCACTACGGCGTCCCTCGGAGCCTGAGTTGCTTTGGGACGTTCAACCCAAACAAACCAATAAACCAAATCAAAAGTAAAACAGGAACTTTAGGCGCATATTCAGTCGAATGTTGAAGGCGCGGAACATGCGACGAGTTGCTCTTGCGGCTTTGCAGCAGCACACGGATCAGATTAAGAAGGGTCGTATGCAACACCATCGCCAGCAGCCGACGCTATTAGCTCAATATCACGACGTGCCTCTCGGCGTGCACGCCTGTAAGCAGTACTCCTCGGCACCGTAGTTATTATGCTGTCACCAGATTAATATACTGGCCCCCAGTAAGCTTCTGCTCATGTTGAGCCAGCATCAGTCACTGAACTTTAATACCGCCTCTAAAATTACTTCAGTGAACCACGGATATCCGTGGTAGGTCCGAGTAAGGTCCGAATCTCCAGTGCCAGGCTGGGATGTCCGTCGGGCATGCCTACGTATGTCCATATTCGGATATGCGCATCGGAGATTCTGTGTATGTCCGAGGGACGTTCGTTATCGGATGGCTGGCGGACATCCGCCGGCGGATGTCCGAGGAGTATCCATAAACATCCCTCTTGGGATGTGAGCTTACCTGGCATATATATTTTGGTTTCCCTCGGACGAACATTTTAAAAGAAGTTCCATTTTGGAAATGACAACATTCACACAATCACATTTCTACCACCAACTAGTTTAATATTCAGATTGATTAAGATCACTCAACTATGGTGCTGATGTAAAAGAACCAGAATTAAACTAATTGCTTGGCTTTCTGGCTCCAGTGCTCATAATTAACGCCCTTTGATCCTGCAGCAATCCTTCAAGGTAACCGAGGCATGTAGTACGGCCGCTCAATGGAGAGCGCACTGGGTGCGGCCCGTCGCGTCGCCCGAAAGAGCCGTATGGCGCCTAGTTCTCATCGCCACCGCTGCGGCGCCACCGCTCCGTGACGAGTCCGGGCGGAGAGCTGTGCGCAGCGGCCGAGGCAGTGCTTTCGTTTAGGCGTCCGCGCGGTAGGCGCTTTATAATTGTAGCATTTACGAACTGCTTTTCACACATTATGGTGATTCCACTTGCAAGTTTGCTATTGATAGCGGCATGTCACCATCAGTGCGCTTTTCCAAATCGCACGTGCATTTACACTGAGAATCGAGGCAGAAGTGCGCTTCGCCGAGCCGTCACCCATTCTGTTACGGGCGTTTCAACCACTGTAATAACTTATTATATATTACAGTCTTGAACTCGGGACAAGGTTTCGGGCCACTTACTCAAGGTGCACGTTTTGTAAACTTACGTTTGTGGTCGCAACATTCAGCATTATAGTTCAGCCTGTTGCTCCGTTTTCGCTGGAAATAGTTTCAAGTGGGCACCACCACGTACGAGGGTCATCCCAAAATTAAGGTCTGCAGTTCCTTTATAAATCGAAAGGTATATGTTTATTTGAAGCAAATTACAGATCACTTTAAAGGGAGACCATTGTTCTACTTTTCCACATAATCGCCGTTGCGGTCTATGCATTTTTACAGACGCTAGGGCAGTTTTTGTATGCCCATGTCATACCATTCGCCGCTCTGCCGTTGAGGAAGCGTTTCACCGCATCTTTCACTTCGTCATCATCAGTGAAGCGCCTTCCAGCGTGGTGTTCTTTTAGCTTTGGAAACAAGTGGTAGTCAATTGGTGCCAAGTCCGGACTGTAGGGTGAGTGGCTGATGATGTCCTATACAAACTGTTCTAGGAGAGCGATGGTTTGGCAGGCAACGTGGGTGCGAGCGTTGTTCCTCTTCTGTGATTTTGAATCGCCGGTCTGAGTTTCTTAAGGCTCTCACAGTATCTGTCCGCGTTTACTGTGGCGCCAGGAGCCATGAAGTCTACCAACAATACCCATTTTCGATCCCAAAACACAGTTGCCATGACTTTGCCGGCAGACTGTGTTCGCTTGAATTTTCGCGGCTTGGGCGAAGATGACTGTCGCCACTCACGTCATTCTTGTTTGGTCTCAGGCGTTCAGTGGAATGTCTAAGTTTCATCACCCATAACAATAGAACACAAAAATGTCTCCGTTTCATCTCCAGAACGCGGAAGAAATTCGCGAGAGGAGTCAACGCATT
Source organism: Amblyomma mixtum (assembly GCF_055824585.1). NCBI lineage: Eukaryota > Metazoa > Arthropoda > Arachnida > Ixodida > Ixodidae > Amblyomma > Amblyomma mixtum. The sequence continues at coordinate 14,651,547 of NC_143014.1, read as the reverse complement.
GTTGTTGATGGTCGTCTGTGAGCATTCGCGCAACCCGTCTTGCGCACACCTTCCGATATTTCAACCTTGCTGTCAAACTCCTATGAATAGTGCCTCTAGAAACGCCAGGAACCAAAGCGCAGAGCTCGTTGAGTGTGATCCTCCGATATTGCCGCATCATTTCTTCGGCCTTCGCGACTGTCTCATCAGAAATTGACGGTCTCCCGCTTCTTTCTTAGTCGTGAATTTCCGTGCGACCAGCTACGAACTCCCTACAGCACTTGCGGAAGTTTTTAACATCCATGCAAGACTCTCCGTACACTTCCGTCAACTGGCAATAATTTTCGATTGGTTGAACGCTATTTGCATGAACTTCGCTCCTGGCGGTAGCCACAAACGGGAGCTCCATTCCAAATGGTTGCCGGGCCAAGACTGACAGTCCCTTTCGCGCTGAGTCATGGCTTGTTTGGAAGACGGGGAACAATGAACACAGCAGCATAGCGAGCAGCCACGCATATAGTTTCCCTGCGGCCGCAGCCCTTTGGAGACCTTACTTTTGGGATTGCCCTCGCAAATATACTGCTGACACTAACCGTTGCAAAAGGAATAACACAAGACAGCTAGTTCAACCAGACGCCAGCAGGCTCAGCCAATGTTTTGCGTTTTATTTTGAAGCCACGTGATGCATCGAAGGAATTCAAGCCTATTTTACAAGCGAAGAACTTTCCTCGAAAGAGGTTTATGAGCAAGTATGATTTTTTCCGCCGTATTGATGTTTCCTGCCCAATTGGTCAGCAGTGGTCGCATTAGTTTGGCTAGAAAGGCTTTGCAGAGGTCCTCGGTGTGACTGCGGTCTTCTCTCTCGCCAAAATCGACTCCGGACATTGCTCAAAATAGGGATGAAGGGCTGAAACCACCATGTTGCATAGCTTCTGCGGGAACTCTTGGTAACCGATCTTCGGATCTTGCGTTTGTGGCGCACAGCGGCACGCAGCAGTTGCGTGGCATGGTGTCGCATGCGCTTAGGACGCTGTCGACACAGGCACCGATGACAAGCACGCAGAACTAGATGAACCACGCGGTCATGCAGAGCAGTTACAGCGAAAGCACGTGCCAACACAGCCAGCGCACATCCGCGTCGTCCGGCCGTGCGTGCCGGCGGCGGCTTGTCACGGAGTTGTGGCGCCCCCGCGGAGAATAACGGCGGAAACTTGAACTTCTCCCAATACGCGCTTCCCCAGGCATTGAGGCGCGACGCGGCGGGCCGCACCAAGTGCGCCTAGGGTGCCTCGATGCCAGCGCCGCCGTCCAGGGTGGTGACACGCTTTGGCATGCGCCGCGCCGCCGGCTTCTCCGCGCTCGCCATCTTGGGGCAAGTCGCTTTTCGTGTCGCTGCTGTGGAAGGTTCGAAACTGTGTTTTGCGCTGGATTCTGAGCTGATGAACTGCTTTAATTCACGAAAAATAGCATGCCAGGGTGTTGTGTTCCATTGTGTGCCGGCTCGGCGAAGAAAGGAGCGCGACGTTTTCGTTTTCCACGGGATGAGGGACGGAGAAAAATATGGGAGGTGAAAGTGAAGCGTGAGAACTGGAAGGCGAATGACAGCGCGAAGATCTGCGAGGCAATCCACAATGTCTGTGCTGTTTTTATGCATCATTAAAACTTCTTTTTTTGGCTAGTTTGTTCATATAGATAATGTAAAAAAATTTAGCGCGAACAGACACAGACCCCGAGGAAGATGAGAGACACACACAAGCGCTTGTGTTTGTGTACCGTCTTTCTCGTGGTCGTTGTCTGCGCTAAAAATTTTAGATCTTTTTCTAAATGTCGCTCACAGTTATGTGCTTTCAGTAGGAATAACATTATAACCACACCGCTCCGCCCATCCGCTTGTAAGCACTGACTTTGTGCGGTTTGAATATATGTTTTTGCCTTGTTCGCCAATCTCGCACTGTGCGCAACAGGAATTTTTGTGTGCCTTCAAAGCTGCAGCTCGAAGCCTAGTTAGAAACGTGAGTACAGCACGTGTTGCATCGCATTGCCTGGCATTGGAAGTAGCGCGCTTTGTTTTTGAGGCGGAACATTTTGAATTACCAGTTATGTGAAGGCTTACAAGCTAAATATATGAATCATTGCGTCTTTTAACTTTCAGTGAGCTACACTCATTCCGTATCATTCACGGAGTATCTCACGATGATCTTTACTCTCTCGCGATCGCACATTCTTTTTGTTCAGAGCCGCGGTGAAAACACGTGAAGCAGGTGGAGCCCGGTATTTGTCGAAGGAATGCGCCATTGTACTCTTTCAACAGCTGCTCTTTACACTCGATCTTGCGAGGCTTCCGGTTCACGCAGATTAAGGAGCATTCCCCTCTCTCCTTTTCAAAAAAGAATATAATAGAGGCTGACGGGTGAACCCCCCACGTGCTACCTACCCACTTTTCTGGCCAGAGTAGGAAGTGGAAATGCAGTCCATGAACAGAGAGTTTTGGCTGCAAAAACCTGCCTACGAGCCAGCCGTCCTGGAATTTTGCAAGTGGTCTTTTCGCAAGTGCTAAATTCTGCGCAGCACAAATAATAAGCCCCTTCACCTTCCTTTTCTCAAATTATTCGCGGGAATAATTTTTCGAGGTATTTGCGATTCGCAACGAACGCAAACGTTAGGCCCTCGCGAAAATTAAGTCGGTTACAGCATATGGCTGGCAATTCGACTAGTCGCGAAGAAACTTCTATTGTGAACTGGCCGTCGCTTTAAGTAAGCGGTCGCGAGGAAGCAAGGTGCCTGCGCAGTACAGAAGTTCATCCCGAATACAGCTCTTTCTTCTCCATGTAATGACACATCGCGAGGCGAAGTGCACCGTTGTCAAACGCGCAAATACCGGACCGAGATTAAGCCAAATTTAAGTGAAGTTAAATTTGCCCCTCCGACACCCGAATGTCGCTTGGTTGGCGTCCACAGAAATACTTCGTGATCCTGTGCTTATAATGTCGCACCGCTTCCTTAACGCCTTTTTATTATCTCATGTGTTTGCGTGCACACGACCAGAGGCGCGAAATAACAGTTTCATCGTCTCTCTCATTTTAGCGCCACTTCGAGGAAGATCAGTTTGAGGGCAACAGAATGAATGGACGGCGGCTCCTCAAGTCAACGGCTGTCCCGACGTTGTTTGATTTTGCCCACATTCGGCTTGCTAGCCTAGTATCCGTATCAGATAATCTGAGGAGCACTAGAGCCTCGGATATTTTTAGGTACTGATGAATTAATTTCTTTCTTGCGCGAACAGCTCAGCCGAAGCGAAGAAAGCCGCCTGCACCGCGGCTTTTTCCCGGTAGTTCTACACCTGACGCTACAAAAGGCTCTTCGCCAACCCCTGAGACGCCACCTGACCAGGAAGAGACCCGAGCCGACAGCGATGCAAAATATTTTTCATATGCGCGGCTGACTAAAACGTCAACTAGTTGTTCATCTGCATCAACAGACGCAGTTAAAGCCTTTTGCTTGTCATGCACCTTATAAACTCCGTCATGTTCTGGCAGTACAAAAGGCATTGCTCTGTAAAGCAGTCACTGCAGTTAAAATAACCGCTTTGAGCATCTGAGACGGCCAAAAAGTAAGTGCTGTCCTAGCTGCACAGTGGCCATTTGCTCTAAAAGCTGTGCTTGTAAGCAAACGCTAGCTCTTTTCTCATTTATATCACTAAGCAAAAAGTACTCAGAACTGTGAGCATATATGCAGAAACCTTATACAGCTCAGCCTGCTAGCGAAAGCGCGTTCTAAAGAAGGATACCGGCCGACGCTCCGTAGGCCCGCATTTCAGCGCTTGCCCCAAGATGGCGCCCACGAAGGTCGTGTCTCCACCCTGTACGGCGCAGCGCTGGGCATCGAAGTGCGCCTCCATTGAGCGGCCGTGCATGTAGCCATGCATGCTGCCTTCCATGAAAACAAACCCGAATAAACTCCTACAAGGCGCCGCGGCAGAGCGGTAAGCCTAAAAGTCAATCCAATCCAAGCCAATGTTTGTGGCGCGATGGTCTCGTTGGTTTTCGTCGCGTGGTGCTCCTTTCGACCTTTACTTTTGCTGCAATGTGCGGTTTGTTCGCTCTGTGGTTGCTTGGCTGTGCTACAAATGTCCCAGACAACACACCTACATCCTAAGGACGTCCTTGGGAAGTCCGCGGCAGGACTTTACGCACATCCCGCGGATGTCCCGAAAAAATCCTGAAAACATCCGAAGTGAAACGCCAAAAGAAGTCCTTCGGATGTCTGACGAGTACATTTTTGGGACCTTCGCAGGACTGCAATAGGACGTTACTATTTTTATTTTTTCCTTGGCCAGGACCCAATATAACCTCGTGTCCTTTTCAAAAGTGTCGCTACTGGTCACGCATGACTGACCAAAATACCAGAAGCAGAAGCAGTGCCTCGTAGCCGCAACAGAACCAGCTTCCGCTTCTGGCATTTCGGCCAATTGCATATGGCCGAGAGCGATGCTATAGTAAAAACGACACAAAGTTAGAACACAGGCCTGGATTATGCTGCACAGTGATTTAAAACACAAAGCTTTGGCTAAAATAGTTTTATTCAAATATATGGGGCATGCTGATGATCAGGCCGAATGCTGATTCACAGCTGAATTTTATTTTTAATAACAGCACATGAAACAGAACAACTCACATAAAGGAAGCACTAACACAGCTTTAACAGCTCCTCTCAGGCATTTCTCGTTATTAAGAGCAAGGTCATGGATGGTGTGCACATAGACCTTCCTTCGCAATGTGTGTAATAGGCTTCATTAATTTTGGTTAGCTTGTCTGGTTAGTGTGAGCCAACATTATCACGTTTTCAAACTTGAAGCAGTAGGATTCCAATACCATAAGCAGCCAAGCCAACCCCAGATGCAGAGTTGCAAAATAGAGAGATTCAAAATAACTATACGGCTAAAACAGCAGGTATAACATATAAGTCATGTAAGGTCTAAACAGGCTTCGGGATGATAATCTTGGTCAGAACAAAAAATATTAATTGCACTGCAAAGGGTATGACATTAAAACAAACAGTAGCAGCAAACTGTAAGGCATAAATATTACATGACTGTCTTATAAATAATGAACGCAACAAAATACAAATATGCCACTCAGTGCCTCATTGGTCATATGGTGCTCGGCTGCTGACCCAAAAGACGCGGGTTCGATCCCAGCCATGGCAGTCCCATTTCGAAGGAGGCGAGAAGTTGAGAGGCCAGTGTACTGTGCGATGTCAGTGCACGCTAGAGGACCCCAGGTAGTCGAAATTATCTGGAGCCCTCCACTATGGCATCCCTTATAGCCTGGGTCGCTTTGGGATGTAAAACGCCAAAAAAACAAACTAAAAACACAAATGCAACTTTTTTTACTGAAACAACAATACAAGCATACGCAGCAGAGGTGAAAAAAATCTCGATCACACTGCACGTAGCATAGCTAAAATGAGGCAAATTATGCGACTGCAATAAGGTATAGGAACTATTGTCTTATTTAGAATAATCAATGTTCTTAAAACACAAATGACCCTTTCTTGCTATAACAGTAATACAACCCAACTACACAGCTTAGAGATTAAAATATTAACACAAGCACTATCTGTCAGGATCAAATTTCAGCAAGCATGCAACTAGAGATAAAAGCAGGTATATAGCTGTGCATAAGTAGTAGGTGGCCTTCAAGGCAATTAGCATGGTCAGAAGATAAACATTTCAGTCAAGCTGCACGTGGAATGACTAAAATAAGAAAGGTTGTCTGACTGCTACAAGGTACAGGAACTATGCTTGTCTCACTCAAAACAATAAAGATTATTAAATCACAAATGAGCCTTTTTTTGCTATAACAGCAATACATGCACACAGATCAGAGGTTGAAATATTGACACAAGGACAACCATTCAGAATCACATTTCAGCAAGCACAGGACTAGAAATAAAAAGCACGTATAAGTGTGCATAAGGAGTAGATGGGCTTCAAGGCAGCTAGCACGGCCAGAAGAAAAAAATCTAAAACACGCTGCATATAGTATGATATTAACATTAACAAGTTACAAGACTGCTACAAGCCACAGGAACTATGGTCATATCTTACATAGACAATAAAAGTCATTAAAATCCACATATCCTCTTTTTTTTTCCTGGAACAGCAATACAAACGCATTACGGGGGTGAAAAATAACTCTAGTAGTAGCAGTCGGGAACAAATTTACACAAGCATAGTGGGACTAGAGACCAAAACAGCAAGTATAGCTCAATACAAGCAAATTTCAGATGGGCAACAAAATGCCCAGCTTGATCAGAGAAAAAGAAATTGTTCATGCACAAAGCATCGCATTTCTAGACACTTAAGTATACTACAACTGCTAGGTATCAATAAAGTGACACGTTTTCAAGATATTGCTTGGCTTTTCATTCTAGGCAGTCTTCTTTTCGGTTCTGCTATAGTGTCATCGAAAAGAAGAGTCATGTATACATGTAAAGCAGAAATCCTGCCACCTGGGCCAATGCTGAAATAGGCTGCCTTGCTGAAAGAAAGACAAAAAAAAAGCCAATACATATAGACACTTCTTTCAGTTCACCTTTTTTTTTCAATCACTGACTGCATTTGAAAAAAAACAAACTTGCAGCACAATATACAAATTGCAGCACCTTCACATGGTGTTGGCACCAAATGGTACTTGCCGCGAGGAATTAATCCTTGCACAAGTAAATGTACATACTTCCAGGAGTAAAACCACCACAAACAGACAGCCAAGTAAAGAGAGGTGCGTGAGGACTTAGCAGGCTAAGAATACCCAAGTTAACTTAAAGATACATTTCATGATTCTACCTAACTACACAGGCTGATATGCAGAAGTTTTCACGGTATCTATTGAAATAATCTACTGAATTCTGTGCTCTCTCAAAATCAGTCATCTCTCAGCACAGTGTCACAGGAAAAATATCAACAGTTTCGAATGAAAAATCCTCAACCCAAGATGTTAATGTCAACAAAAAAATGTAGCACACTAGCAATACACTCACCGTTTAGTTTTGCTCAGGAGCCAGTTTTCTTGCGCAATACCCGTTCAGTTGCATGCCGAAACCATGACATGGCTGCCTTTTTGATTTCTTTCAGCGTAGTTTGCTGTGCCCGAGTTGAGGTCTGCTGGTCAGTTAGGCAACCTATATACAGATGAGAGGGTATATGTTATGTATTTTTTATAGAAAAATATATCTCACCTCTAAAAATTTTGTAGCCAAACTTTACTGCATTTCCTTAATTTTGAATCAGCAGGCAAAGGGCATGGGCTTGAGTAACAAAGGATGGCATATTTCTACACATCTTATAACCAATTCCATTGCTGGACCATGCCTTCTGCGCAGGCAGTATGAAAACAGTCCCAAATGCACACTATGAAAGCTGTAATTCTAGCTTGTTCTAACCTGTGGTAACATTCATGGTACTGCAGCCATGAGCCAATGAACCAGATGACAACAAAAATCCATGTGGCTAGTTGTGAAGTGTGTGAATGTGCAGATCTGAAAATAAACAATGGAAATTTGTCATTTTTTTTTTCAAAGCAAATATCACTGGTCTTGACGCAATCCTACCAAGACCTACAAATTCAATTATAAACACTTAATGTAGATATTGATTCTGTGATCTGATTTATATTCGAAGTCTTAAAGGGATACAGACACAGTGTTCTGGGGTGTTCATTTTTCTGCTTTTAATGAGACGTAAAAGCCTATTATTCATGGAAATAAGCTTAAATATCTAGTCCACAGTGTGAACAGTTAAACTGTTTTATATGAGTACTTTCGGTCTCTGTCAGGTCAATGCCAGTGCTGGAGTCCATTATGGCATCATGTGATGGCATGTTTAGGACTTACCTCATGTTTTGCTAGTGACTCTGCCAACCAGTCCATATATAGATGATAGATGTCAGCATTGGCTAACAGCTCCTCTGTCAATGATTTTCGGCATGTGGAATCAGTGAAATCAGAGAATTTGGAATAGTAAAACCCTTTGTGCCCAGGACAAAGATAGGATCACTTATTGAGTTTAAAATTTTATACCTGTGCTCCTTTAAGATTTGAAATAGCTTCCTCCAAATAATACTTACTGCACATGATTTTGCATATATTCAGCTCACAGAGCCTGTTCTTCCCTTGGCACCATACCAGCTGTAGCTAGAAGCCAGTTCAGATGTTAGAATACTTCGCAGAATGCGAGATGTCTTTTCTCTTGCAGTGTCTCCATCTTGCACAGTCATGTGATTTCTCTAGATCAAAACAGAATTAGGTTCGAAATCAGACCAAGAAAATAAAATCAGGATTTCTCAAGTTAACAGTGGGGAACTCAATTGCTATAGTAAGTTTTTATCATATTGAAGGCAGCTGGCATGCTGTTGTGAGGTATCCCTAGGTGGTACAATTAAACATGCATATGCCCTTCATTATGAGCCATCCATGTGACACAGGGGCAGATTTGGCCCTCGCCAGCAAAAAATTCATACGTAAAAACATGCATGACCTCATTTTTTGGATGCAAAAGGCCCAAACAACACATACAGTTCAAATGAAATTGCAATAGTTCTCTTCAATACTATATATATCTAGGTAACAAACCAATAAAAGAAAACTGTGCGCATGCAACAGTTATAAACAGAATACAAAATTAAAACAGCCCCGCCCCGGCTCAGTGGTTGCGGCACTCGGCTGCTGACCCGAAAGACGTGGGTTCGATCCCGGCCGCGGCGGTCGAATTTCGTTGGAGGTGAAATTCTAGAGGCTCGTGTACTGTGCGATGTCAGTGCCCATTAAAGAACCCCAGGTGGTCGAAATTTCCGGAGCCCTTCACTACGGTGTCCCTCTGAGCCTGAGTTGATTTGGGACGTTCAACCCAAACAAACCAATAAACCAAATCAAAATTAGAACAGGAACTTTAGGCGCATATTCAATCGAATGTTGAAGGCACGGAACATGCGACGAGCTAGGACCTAGTTGCTCTTGCGACTTTGCAGCAGCACACGGATCAGATTAAGAAGGGTCGTATGCAATACCATCGCCAACAGCCGACGCTATTAGCTCAATATCACGACGTGCCTCTCGGCGTGCACGCCTGTAAGCATTACTCCTCGGCACCGTAGCCATTATGCTGTCACCAGATTAATATACTGGCCCCCAGTAAGCTTCTGCTCATGTTGAGCCAGCATCAGTCACTGAACTTTAATACCGCCGCTAAAATTACTTCAAAAGCTAGAAATCACGCTACACGGCTCACACACCAAGCGAGGACTACCGACTGCCACTTACTTTCACTTGCCGCATGTGCCATCCGTGTTTCCCGCTGCTGGAACCTTGCTGAATATGTCAAAAAATTTACACTCTTTACGCAACCAACATGCAGTAAGAACGTCAATAATTACCTGAAATTGTGGTCCAAAAAACGGAAAACTGGCTAATACACGCCTCAAACCACCAAGCTAAGCAAAATAACTTGCATTGTTTTTTTGTTTCAATAGTGCGATGACGATGGTGGTGCCATTGAGCTAATGAGCAAAGAGCCTTTTTAAGCAACATGTACCTAAGACAAAAATAAAACTGTGATCCTAAATAAACCAAAAAATAACTGCAAAAAAGGATGCGTGTTATTAAGTTTCATGATCACTGCTCTAAGAGCACGAACAAGTGGCCAGTTGTTTTTGCTGTGGTGTCACTGTCATCGTCAGTGGCTGTTATGGTCGGAAGGCGGGAATACAGTTGGCGTCAAGGTGGTTATGTTGTGATCTTGGAGGAGAAGAGTGCAAGCTTACCCTCGATAGCTATAACAAAACGGGTATTAGACTATTTGAGCCAGGTTCACAGTTAGAGTAATTAGGTCTCCCTTCCCTAATTTCGAAGTTTTAAAGTTTAGGGTTTCTGTATTCAGCTAATGGCCCTCTGCTTTTAACGGTTTTTTGGCTCTTTCAAAAAATAAGTACTGGGTTGTGTATTACTTTGTGACATCTTGCGCTTATACATCGCATGGATTATTGTTTACTTGTTCTAAACAGCTGTATCAAGCCCGCTAGCCAAAGACGTCGGAAAAGGACAGTGGAGCGTGCCACTCGAGCGCTCATGAGAATTGTATGGCCATCTACACGATTCAGACCCTCTGAATATAAACACTTCCTTATAACAACCGATCTGCGACTGTTTTCAGGATGATCCCACCGCGGCTTTCATACGGACGTCATGTCCGTGTAAGGTTCGAGCCGCGACTGTTCCCGGGATAATCACAGTGCGGACTTCATACGGATGTCCCAGGGACGTCCTGTTAGGGATGTGGGACGTGCGTACATTTTTGGGACGTCCTACGGATCTTTGGTGTTGTCTGGGGTGATGTGTCACCTACGCGCTCGAAAAGATGTACATTCGTTTGCTTCTGAAGCTCTCGTGAAAAAGCTCCAGCGTCGTATTGCACCTGACCCCTTGCCGAGACATGCTTTGTTGCTTTGGATGAAAGAAGCGGCCATGGTGTTACCACTTGCGAGGTAACTGTGCTTGAAAATTACTTTCAGGATGTTGCTGTGGGATGAGTGAAGCGCATTAACGCAGTTAATGCGTACCGAATGCGTACTATGGACACCAGATACTCAGCAGGAACAAGCGACGCGAAAAAATAATGTGCACACTGCGAAACTTAGAAAGTGCATTTATTTAGTTCTGATAAAAAATATTAACGTTGGTGTGAATCTGTTCACACTAGAGGCTGCCGTGGATAGCTATTACTCTCGGTCTCAGCAGCTGCCAACAGCAGCGGCCGAGCGTGAAGCAGCGTCTTTCCCGCGACCGTCGGTTATTTTGGGTTGCGTGATTCTTGTTGGTAGGCATGCCATGTTCGTTAAGCTCGAAGGTACTTAAAGACGTAACTGAGCAGTTCACCTTTTGGAAGTCATTTCCAAGCTCCGCGCGTGTCCGCGCGCCGCCATGTCAGCCATTTTGTTTGTTTACATTTATCGGATTGTGGCTGACTTCGTTCTTGGCTTGGCTTTCGTTGGCTAAAGTGGTGCAGAATGGCCGGAAATAATATTTTAAGCTTATAATACGGCACACAAATGTTCTCACCCGCTTTTGAAACACTGCTAGAGTGTACTATACATAGGTTGCACGTGTCGTCACTTCCGCCCCCATCAAGCGCTTGCGGCCATGCTGCCGAACCATTCGGCCGTCCCCGCCCGTCCGCCCTGCGATGCCGGACCACTCCTCGGACGCTTTGGATTGTTTTCTTACCTTTCGAATGCGATGCCTGCTCCACAGAGGAATGAACCGTTCAGTGAAGGCTACTTGTCTGAATTTATTCGATCGGCGCGTGTAGCTACGCAGACGAAGTGAAAATTAGCGACGATACAGATCCGTACACGCTGCGACCTGGAGTCGACGCGACGATGGGCGTTGATGTGTTCCTCGAAGTGGCCCACGGGGGATATCGTGTACTCCTTCCAGCTTTGTGAAGTTGGAAAAAATGAAAGCCTTCGAATCAATGGGACCACACAATGATTTCTACAGCAGGTGGGTGAGAAGCCTGTCTGCGATGCGCAAGCAACGAGACGAAAAGCTCGGCCTCGGCACGCCGCTTTCTCTGCCGTCATTGCTCGCTGCGGTCGCAGCGATCCGAAAAGGATTGCCTATTCCTGTAGCTAGGATGCAGCGACACGGGACCCAGTCTGGGTTTGTGTTTTCAGACAAATTAGATGGCGTCAATCAAAACAGCAACATTCAAGAATGCAGCCACTGCTTCCCACGTTTTCGTTGAAAGGGGGTTTCTGCAGAAATGGTGCAAGGCGTGGTGTTCACAGCGGGCGACACAAAACGGCGAGCAGCGCAGAAGACGGCCAGTCCAACCCAAGCGATCTCGTGCAGAGCGGCGGCACTTCGTCTTTCAGCGACGCTTCGTCGTCGTTGGCGCTACGGCAGCGATCGGCCTAGGCGGTATCAAGCGCGCCCGTCGTGGTTCGCTACATCGTAAACATTAAGTTGACGACACAAGCCTCTTACCTGTCACAAAGTGCACTCCGAACACAATTAAATTTGGGTTGTCGGGGTCCAAATCATCGCGCTTAATGCTAGCCAGCCACAGCTCGCGCAGATTCCTACTGTGTCATGGAGCGCTCGCACTTGCATGCCTGCGATTATCTTGCGAATGCAGATGAAGTTCGTGTTAATCGGCTTCTTGTTTCGCCTGGAGCTGCCGCTACAGTCATAGCAGCCAAGGGTGGCACACAAAACCATACCGAATATACGGATGGACGAGAACCGACACGATGCGAGCTAACACAGGCAGCGGAAAGCTAGAGGCGGCCTGGCAGTGGTTCGGCAGCATGGCCGACTCGCAACCGACTGCCACCGGATGTGCCGTCGGTGCAAGCTATGTATTCTAGTACACTCTAGCACTGCACAACAATTTCAAACGTCTTTTATGCGCGCTGATGTCGTTCAGTTGGACTATTTTTTTTTCACTGATCGTCGATGCCATCATTTTCGAATGACATTAGTTTTTTCCGTGTAGCACCGGAAGAGACCAAATGACATTCGATGCATCGAATGCCATTAGGTTCGAATGACATTAAATTTGATAGTGTGACAGGGGTATTACAAGCGCTATGCATTAGCTGCCGCAAACGTGTTTCTCGTGTTCGTGAAAAAAAGTTGAGACGGTGTGTAGTTGCATGGTGTGGATCTTAAGGCAATTGCGCGTAGGTTCATGATTGCGATAAAACAGAACGCACGAAAAGCATAGTGCCAGGACGGTGTTAGTTTTTCTGTGCTTCGCTACTGAGTTTTTCTTACTTTTCTGTTGCCTTTGCAGTGTGGATGTGGCCCGGCTACCGAGTGTATTGGTGCCTACATTAATTATGCCAAGCCATGGAAAGCACAGGTAGGTTGAAAATGTCATATAAAAGTTGTGCATACTTCCACAGCTTATCAATTTGTTCATTAGGCTTGCAAAATGGAAGTCTCCAACCATCCACTACACAGTACTTTGCACTGTGGAGTAGCATTGTTTAGGACAGCTTAACTGTTGTGTTTAATTTGCGAGCTTCAGTCACACATTTTTCACTTACTTCCCAATCACTGAGTGCAATGAGCTCTTGCAGTGCTTTGGTATAACTTTGCCAAACATGTTATGCCCACAGGGCTCAATGCTGAGCCAGATAGCAGGACCATATATGGCACCCCTAGAGCTACATATTCCTGGATTATGAACAGACCTCTCTTCCTTACTCCTGTGCAGCTGTGGATCATCAAATATGCTGTCAGTGCCCTGATGCGTGATTCATCAGTGAACCCTGTGGGCAATGTAGTTTAGACAGAGATTGCGTTTTGCTGCCTCGTTGACAACGTGCGGTATAAGTTGCTCTCTCATACTCTATTTTCTTGTCCATACAGTGCGGATGTGACTGACCTAAGCTAGCAGCTATATAGTACCTGCAGCGTACAGCAGCAACCTTCAGGTAAGTTTGAACTACAGTGCAAGTTTGACCCTGTTACATAATGGATACTTTCCTTCTGTTTGCTCTGTGCAGCGGAGGGTATCTAGCTATACTGCTGTGTGCTTGAACAGTAATGGATAAAAATTTGTGGGATGAGAGTTGTTTGTAAAATATTTTCTCTGTGCTGTTAGCCAGAGCAGTTTAATCAAAAGCCTAGAATCTTGAGGGGACATGGATACTCGATCTTACTGAACAAATTTCAGCTGACTGCCTGGCGAGGCAATGCAAAAATAAATATTTTTGGAAAATCGACATCCAGCAAACTTTTCTCTATGAGTGTACCTTGTGCCCAACCTAAGTCATTAGCTAGCTTGCAACAGTGTGGTAAGGATCCCTACTCTTACACTTGAATTTTTTTGGCCATCAGTATGGAAGTGACTGCCTGTGGAAGTAGCTGTGGTGTCTTGCAATGTAAACGCCTTTTTCATGAACTGGTACAAAGCTCTGCAGTGGGGCATTTGTTTTTGCAGTTTTTTTGGAAAAGCAAAATATTTTGTATTGCAAGAAATATTCTCACTTCTGTTGCTTACAACTTACTAGTTGTTCAAGATGTCAACATGCTTTCGGAGCTACATATGACTAATTTACTTGGCACGGTGGAGTTACTGCATAGAACTGAATGGTGTCTGTCAAATTCGCTTGCTTTAATGACATATTCTGAACTTAGTGCTTACTGTTTTCTGCAGAAGATGTTCCCGGCTTGGCTACAAATTAATCATGGTCTGTACAGCATCCTTCCTGCTGCGTTAACTACATGGATGGCCAGCTTGATGAATTCCTCGTGAAGACTGAAGACGGCATTTATGTCATAATAAAATCATCCTCGACTTTGATATGCTTTGCCATTTTGGTCGATTGCTTTACAGATTCATGCATATTACATACAGCAAGGTGTATGTCTAATTTCAGACACTCTGCGGGCTTTTAATAAGCCCAGTGGCCCTGCAAGGTGCACTGGTTGGTGGTTGTAGTTCTGGCTTGCCTCATAATTGTGAAGAATGCATTACCTGCAAATATCCTCAAAAGATCCGCTGGCGGATATCCCAGATGGATATCTGTCGGCAGTCTAAATAATTATATTTGTACCTCCATTGGAGGTCCGTGCGAGAGCCGTCGGACGTCGGTGGATCTCCCACGGATATCCATATATCCAGTAAAGGACATACTTCGGACGTCCGATGAATGTACACTGGTTGACTGAAAGCTAGAAATCACGCTACACGGCTCACACACCATGCAAGGACTACCGACTGCCACTTAACTTTCACTTGCCGCATGTGCCATCCGTTTTTCCCGCCGCTGGAACCTTGCTGAATACGTAAAAAAATACACTCGTTACGCAACCAACATGCAGTAGGAACGTCAATAATTACCTGAAATTTTGGTCCAAAAAACGGAGAACTGGCTAATACACGCCTCAAACCACCAAGCTAAGCAAATATAACTTGCATCATGACTTGCATTGTTTCAGTAGTGCGATGACAATGGTGGTGCAAAGAGCCTTTTTATGCAACATGCACCTAAGACAAAAATAAAACTGTGATCCTAAATAAAACAAAAAATAACTGCAAAAAAGGATGTGTGTTAGTAATTTTTATGATCACTGCTCTAAGAGCACGAACAGGAGGCCAGTTGTTTTTGCTGTGGTGTCACTGTCGTCGTCAGTGGCTGTTATGGTCGGAAGGCGGGAATACAATTGGCGTCAAGGTGGTTATGTTGTGAGCTTGGAGGAGAAGATTGTGCAAGCACACCCTCGATAGCTATAACAAAACGGGAATTAGGCTATTTGAGCCAGGTTCAGTTAGAGTAATTAGGTCGCCCTTCCCTAATTTCGAAGTTTTAAAGTTTAGGGTTTCTGTATTCAGCTAATGGCCCTTTTGGAATTGCTTATTTTCGTCCTGCTTTTAACGGTTTTTTTGGCTCTTTCAAAAAATAAGTACTGGGTTGTGTATTCAATCAATCAATCACTTTATTTCAGCTTTTTTTTACAAAAACTGAGGGCGGCAAGAAAAAAGCAGTCATTACGACCGCTTGACAAGCCTCGCCACCCCTACAAAGAGGCAGTTTGCTAGCGACTATGATGGTTACTTCATACACTGGTAACAACGCAAGGTACACGGAAAGACACGGCATGTAAATATATGCATAAAAGGAAACATTTTTTTTAAATACGTGCATAAAAAGAAACTTTTTTTTAAATAGATGCATGAAAGGAAACTTTGTTTTTATTTTGCATTGACAAGTAGTATTTCCGCACAACAGAATAAAGGTTTTACACAACATTTACGGTTCAATGCAATAGAATTCTATACATGGGTACGCATACTGTGGGACCTAGCTTGCAAACACATTTCGAATAGCCGAGACAGACATGCTGAGCAACGTGTCGCAAAATGGCGTGTTCAAGTATTTGGGAAGAATGTATTTTAGTGTGGAAAAGCCATAGTTTGTTCTGCATCGTGGTAATGAATAGATGATACGCTGTCGTGTCATATACGGTGTCCGATGCGGTGTAAGTGTCACAATGCTAGAAAAAAATTTGTCGTCTTCGGCTATTATTTTTTTAAAGAAGGATGCAAACCTGTAATCGAATATTCTTGTTACGGGTATCATTCTGTATTGCTGGTAGATAGGACGTGTCGGAGCATCATACGGTACATTAGCAATTACGCGAAGTATTCTTTTTTGCAGTACTAGAAGCTTCTGGATGTTAGATGCTGTGGTTTGTCCCCATACAAGGAAGCAATACGATACATAAGAATAAAAGAACGCATCAGCTTAGTTTTGGCGGGTGAAATATGTTTATTCCGCAAAATTATCCCAATATATCTGGAAAGGGATAGGCACACTTTGCTTACGTGAGCGTCCCACGACATAGTAGCAGTAAATACCACTCTGAGTAATGTGAAGGTTTCCACGTACTCAATGGGGGCGTTGTCGAAATAGAGTGGTGGCACACTGCCTATATGCTGCCCCTTCGGATGGAACAATAAAGCTTTAGTTTTTAGTTTGTTTATTTTTAATGAGTTCAAAGATGACCACTCAGATAATGATGACAAAACTGTATGTGCGGTGCTAGTTAGTTCTTTGATGTCAGGTGAGGACAAAAATAGACTGATGTCGTCAGCATATATGATGTATTTAACTAAATTACTGATGTTGCATACGTCATTAATATATATGTTGAATAGGAGCGGCCCCAGAAGGCTGCCCTGGGGCACGCCGTTTGTGATTGCTAACAAGTCCGAAGAGCAGTGATTTAAAGCAACATACTGGCGACGAGCACTGAAATACGATTGAATGAAACAGAGGGCGTGGCCACGTATACCGTAGTGGTCGAGTTTTTTAAACAGAGTTTCGTGATTCAGTGTATCGAATGCTTTGCTAAAGTCTACAAAGACGCCTAAGGTGAGGTGTTGAGCTTCGAAGTTATATGTATTCTTTTTGATCAAGCAGAGCATGCTCAGTTGATCTATGCTTTGTGAATCCATACTGACAGTTGGCTATTACACAGTGCTTCTGTAGGAAATTGTAGTAACGTCGATGCATTATTCGCTCTAGCCCCTTGGAGAAAAAAAGGTAGTACAGATATTGGCCTGTAATTTCCTAGAACGTTTTTATCGCCTTTTTTATAAATAACCACAACTTTGGCCACCTGCATGGCAGCGGGAAAACGTCCTGTGCGAAGCGCGGTATTGTAAATATGTGTAAGGCATGGCACGATCAAAGGTAGTACGTATTTTACAGGTAAACTTTGAATATTACTTGGGTCAAGACTTGTCGTGTTCTTTAAACTTTTGCACACCGAGTGAACCTCAGCTTCGTCGGTTGGTTCAAGAAACATAGATTTGTTTAGCCTGTTGCCCAAAAATCTATACATACCTGGATTGTACTGACTGCTTCCAACTTCAGTGAAATATTGGTTGAAGGCATTTGCAAGGGACGGCCCAGCGATTTCCTTGCCATGCATAACTAGGCTCGCGAGGTCCTGATGTTGGTTATTTCGATTTAGCAGAATATTTAGGCGTCTCCACTTTTCTTTCGGGCGGTCTGAGAGATGCGCATTAAACAAGTTATTATAGTAGGCAGTCCTGGATGATTTAATCTCGCTATTTAAGCGGTTCCTTAGCGACTTATAAGTGGCTAGCACTGCGGGGGCTCTACTTTTTATGAAAGTCGCGAAGAGCTTGTGTTTCTTTTTTACCAGTCGTACCAAGCGAGCAGTCATCCATGGCTTTCGTGCTTTTTTTTTAAGGTTTTATCTCAACGATAGGGAAACACTCATTATAAATTGGGAGAAAGAGCCGAAGGAGCTCTGTATGATTCATCGGGTGTTGTGTGCTGGAAAACAGGATTCCAGTTCACAAGTGAAATACTGTTCCTGAAATGGTCAAGGCGGCTTTGGGAAAGTAGCTGTCGACGGACTTTCAAGGCTGTCTTTGCGGAAGGTTCTTTTTGAAGACGGACGAAGATAGGAAGATGGTCGCTAATGTCTATCGCAATACGACCGGCAAATGACGCCGCCTCGCGATTGGTGATTAGTAAATCCAAAGAAGAAGAATGTGAGGTAACATGTGTAGGTCCGCGGATTTCATTTTGGAAGCCAGCTGTTTGTATGGTGACTAACATGCGCTCTTGCACTGAACTGCTTGTGCTCATATCTATGTTGAAATCGCCCCCGATGCACGCCAAGAAGTTTTCAGAAAGAAAAGATAACTCGTGTTCGAAGCTGCCAAAAAAATTGGCTATATTGCCATGTGGGAGACGATAAACAACTCCAAGCAACCACAGATATCCGTCGGACGTACGAGCTAGATCCGAACGTCCTTTGCCGAGATCGAACGTCCATCGGACGTACGAACGCAATCAGATTTCGGATATCCGTATTCGTACATCAGCCGGACGTACGGACAGTGTCCACTTTTGTATATCCGCATCAGAGACGAGGTGTACGTCCGAAGGATGTAAGGCTGAGTATTTTCCCAGGCCATGAGTATGGACGTTTTTTATTTCACAGAAAATTCGCGTCTTTCGTGTATGTATACTGTTTTATTTACATCAGTTGGAGGGTTTGACGCGAAGATGTTTGTAAATTGGTGCGATTCCACTCCTACCTGCAGTGCAAGAGCCGCCAACGAGCTAAATTTATCTAAGAGGAGAAGCAGGTGCTACAGAATTTTGCAAGAACTAATGACTAGTTTTATATTTATAAAACTTCTCCAAATTAGTGGAGTTGTGCGACATGTCCACCGTTTTGCTAGCTAAACTTGTCATTGAAACCATTCGTAAGTATCAAAACTCCCGTGCATTCTGCTATCACCATCATCATCATGGATGTCATTTCGCGGTCAGTCCAATCCAATCCATCAGTACGGCTCCGTAGCGCTGCGCTGTTGTTGATTTGCTGCGTAGTGCTGTCGCGCAGAGCTTTATAGCTCTGTTATTATAATGTGTGGCTTTGTTCGGTCTGTGGACGAAAGTAGCATGTAACTTAAGCAATTCGAAAGATACGGGAAGCGCCTGAAGCTCTTGTGGAACACCGGAATCCCGTACTGCGTCGACCTTGGTTTAAAGAAGGCTTAGTGCACATGTGATTGCCTGCGAAGGTATGTATTCGACCATTCCAGCTCCTATACACCTTTCCAACCTGGGCGCTGCCATATTGTTTCCGGCGGCGGAACCGGTTTCTAGCAGTCCAGAGAGGAGGCGTTTCGCCGCTTCCACCGTGCTAGCGCGAGGTGCCCACTGCAGTCCAGGGAACAATATGGCAGCGCCCAGGGAGCCCTTTCTGGAAAGGTCTATAGGTGGCGCGGCGGCAGTACGACATGGCGGACGAGGCGGTGATCGCGCCGCTGACATGGCGTGCGCATAGTAGAAGCAAAGCGCCTTCTTGACGTTGTGGCGTTTTCGTGCGAGGTTTAGCGCCTAGGTAAGCAGCCGTAAGACATTTTCAGACAATAATAAAAGCTCCTGCTTGTGTTTGGGAGCATTACAGGCTAGAAATAAATTTTCATATGAGCATGGAATTGCTAGTTCGCAAGTGCCGCAAAAACTTCGTCGGCGTTGAAACATGAACCAAACTCTGCACAGTAAAGTGGGACAAACACTTTGAACAAATTTTTTCGCGCTTTCTCTTTTTTTTTCTTCTATCGGCACGTTTCTGTGCTGCGATTACTATCTATGCGTGAGTAAGGACCCGAGTGTTATTCACAATTTTGGTTGTTTTCGGCGCTAATCCGAAAGCGAAATTCTACAGTTCAGTTTTTAAGCTATTGTCTGAAGTAGCTACTGTAATGGCCCAGACCGTCTGAGCTATATTTGGTGCCTACATGAGTGCGGCCCTTACACGCATAAATGCAGTATGTGTGTTTATTTCGCGCTGATCTTTAAGGAAAAATTATTTAAAAAAAACTGCAGTTAGTAGCACTGGCCACAGTCCGCGGCGTCCTGTACTATTTCACTTGCCAATTACAGCTGTGAAAAAAATCAGCTTTTCATTGCTTGGCTGTATCAAACAAGCCAGATACATCAACATCCTTGGACCGACACTTTCGTCCGTTCAGCGGTCCTGAATGTGGGCGGAGCTTCCCTTCAGATTGAGTTATATCCGACTATAGTTTATCTGCAGCGTCCTTTCTTCACATATACGGTAATAGAAAATGCAGTGTATACTGCTGTTCGAAGCTGCAGCCAGACGGCCGTTTAAGCTTAATGGAACGGCCGATTCTTGCGCTCGAATCTGTTTTCGACAAGAGGAATAAAAAGCGCTGTGTTCGAGTGAGCAGACGACAGTTTTGAAGAAACGTTTCCAATTATTCAGCCACTTTCTGCATTATATCCGAAAAACGAAGAAACCATTGTGAAATTCTTGCCATTTATATCGCCATTTCGCAATAAGTTGCGGCCAGAACGCCGTGTTTAATCCAGAACTGAATGGACAGAAGTTTGACGAAAAATTTAGAAGAACGTCAATTTGGGCTAGATGGTGCATTATTTGACACAAACGTAGCACATGTCCTGTGGCAGTCCTTCTTGTGTAGGTCTTGCTGTAGTGCTATTACCATTTCTGTCTCAAATTGATGAAAAAATCTTCGTTTGCTGCAAACGTCCGCCTGAAATTATAACCAATATACTTTCCATCAGCTCGGCGTTTAAGCACTGCACTGCTTTCGTGCATCTCTAAACAGGAATGCAGTGGCGAGGCGGTGTCGTGACGTCAACAAAGTACGTCGCTGAGGAACACACTGGTCATGCGGCTGAAACGCCTTGTCAGCCTGCCGAACGCACTTATTCACTGCTTTTTGCACTCTTTACGTGTTGACAGAAACAACATGTCTGATTTTGCGAATGTTCGCACACCGTAGAATAGCAGATTATTCTCGTTTTTGACGCGTATCTTCACGCTCCAAACCACTGCGATCGCATGCGCCGCGAGGAGCGATCACCGGCTTTCTGCTTCCCGAAGAGGCCGCGTGGCGCCGCCACCGTCGCTGGAACGACCGAATCCAGGGGCGCGATTACGAGTTTTTGTCTCAATTTTGAGACTCTGACGTCAAAATGACGACACCGCGAGTTGTTGACCGCGGAATCAACCAATTAGCAGCGAGGTTGTGGTGTCTAATAGTAGGGTTCCACCCAGGAAGCATTTAGTTGCGCAATAAGGGACCGTATACTAAATTTTTGCTGTAAACACGCCGTTAATAATTTGAAGAATGTTTTATTTCGCTAACAAACTATGTTTCAAACTCAACGACATGAAGCAAAAGAAGAAGCGTCCTCAATTTTGCAATTAAGTTTGCTCTTCAGTCACTTTTGCTGCCGCGAGGGTGCGCTGACGCTGGAAAAGCGTCGGTAGCGACGGCTAGGCGGCGTGAGCTGCCGCCTGATTCAACCGATTCAGCCTTATCCCTCCACGCACATATTCAGCCATCGTAAACATGGCAGCCAGAAAAAAAATCAGCTGATTCGACGGCTGTCCTCTTTTTTTACACATTACGCAGAATCAAAGTACTGCGCAGACGTCTTAAGTGCGCGGAAAAATATGTTTAAAGGCAGTGATTGCTACGAGTCTGCCGAGAACAATTAGGAAGGAGCGCTTGGCTCGAAAACCGGCGAAGGCAGCTTTAAGGCAAGTTCACACTGGCGAGTTGTAATCGTCGCGCTAGTATTCTAGGCGACCGATTTCGGTCAATTAGTTACGGTTTGCGAAGCACATGTAAAGCGGGGAGGGAGCGTAATAAATCGATTTAAGCCTGTCGCGCGACCTCCGCGACTCGCCAGTGTGAACTCACCTTGCTGCTATCGATGGCAAATGTGCTCCAAGGGCGATGCGTGATTATATTTATTTTTGTTCAGAAAATACCAGGCGACCATGAATAATCACACTGCAGCAACTGCCGACATACGGAAGCAGACCGGTGCAGCTGATGGGAGCTTGCAATCTCACAGCGGGAATTAAGAGCCGGCACGCCCAGTCACTGCGGCAACAATCACTCTTCCGCCTCGTAAACAACTCATGCCGCCCGCTTCGGGTTAAGCACTTGATATTCGTGTTGGTGGTGCCGTTCCGTTCGGATGATGCTCGGATGACGCCGCCGGGGATACTGCGGTGGCGAAAGTTTATGCGAAGGAAGTCCACCTTCGCCGCCGCCTTGTCTTGAGGGGTCTCGCCGGAAAGCGCGCACCTTCTGCGACTCCGACAGTGGTCTCCGCAACTCACCGCAAACACTTGCACAGTCGGTTGGGCTACGCCAAGTTTACTTCATTTCCTACGGTGTCTTGAAACCCACCGGCGGCGAAGGCGCGCACAGGCACTTGCCGCTCCACTGACCGCGCACTCACCCGCACACCTCCAAGTTCAACGGCGAGTTCGTCGCACAGCCATTATGCTCCTTCCTATGTCAAAACGTCGAAACAACTCGTCCGGCACGTCAAAACCGTCTTCATGCACCCTCTTACACCGCTGCTCGCGCGGTGTAAGAGGGTGCATGAAGACGGTTTTGACGTGCCGGACGAGTTGTTTCGACGTTTTGACATAGGAAGGAGCATAATGGCTGTGCGACGAACTCGCCGTTGAACTTGGAGGTGTGCGGGTGAGTGCGCGGTCAGTGGAGCGGCAAGTGCCTGTGCGCGCCTTCGCCGCCGGTGGGTTTCAAGACACCGTAGGAAATGAAGTAAACGTCGGCGTAGCCCAACCGACTGTGCAAGTGTTTGCGGTGAGTTGCGGAGACCACTGTCAAAGTTAAGTCGCAGAAGGTGCGCGCTTTCCGGCGAGACTCTTCAAGACAAGGCGGCGGCGAAGGTGGACTTCCTTCGCATAAACTTTCGCCACCGCAGTATCCCCGGCGGCGTCATCCGAGCATCATCCTAACGGAACGGCACCACCAACACGAATATCAAGTGCTTAAAGGGTCAGTCTACTCACCGAGATGAGTGTATAAATGATGGCATATTCTGGTAGTTGGCACCCTGTAACATCAATAACGAGGGATCTGCGCTCGGTTTAGGCAGGAATTTATATTTTATTTCGGCGTTAAAAGTCGCGTAAAAATGCATGATGGCGACCCCAAACGTTCATTTTGTTCAAGAAAGTGGTAGTCTTTTTTGTAGAAGCATAAGTGAATATACTACGTACCATTTGTATGCCCCAATGTCAGAGAAACGCACGTTTTGTTCTAGTAAACTGTAGAAGGCGTACCGCTCGCTTTTTCTGTAAGTCACATGAATATTTATAGTTACACGTACGCAAAACGCAGGCACATTCCCACTTTTAGTTCACCGTATGCTAGCAAAGACGCAAAAATAAACTCAGCCTATAGTGGCGCCATCTGGTCGTCAGGACGGGAACCATTGCTGTAAACAAACCGACTCTCCACTTAAGCCTAGGAGCGGCAGAATCGTCACTCTAATTATTAAAATAAAGCAAATTTATCTCTTATATGTTTTCTTATAGGAGAGATGAGACGAAGCGAAAGACAGGCGCCCCATTTATGGCCAGCGAACGCACTGAAAAAGGCAGCAACAACGAGAATTCAGTCCGAAGCGAGAGGTCCAGCTTCGACGGGCGCCGCCATGTTTGTCGCCGCGCGTCGGAAATCCAGATGGTTGCCAGATGAGACTACCATCTCATACAGATGTGTTCCCACATTAATAAATTCTATTTTAAAATGTTCTACCGCACTCCTTGGCACCACAGCTGGCTAAACGGTAATTTGAGTAAAGAGCTATCGGTTGCCGCAAAGAAAATATGGTCGATAAAATTCAGTAGACTGACCCTTTAACCCGAAGCGGGCGGCATGAGTTGGTTACGAGGCGGAAGAGTGATTGTTGCCGCAGTGACCGGGCGTGCCGGCTCTTAATTCCCGCAGTGAGATTGCAAGCTCCCATAAGCTGCACCGGTCTGCTTCCGTATGTCGGCAGTTGCTGCAGTGTGATTATTCATGGTCGCCGGGTATTTTCTGAACAAAAATAAATATAATCACGCATCGCCCTTGGAGCACATTTGCCATCGATAGCAGCAAGGTGAGTTCACACTGGCGAGTCGCGGAGGTCGCGCGACAGGCTTAAATCGATTTATTACGCTCCCTCCCCGCTTTACATGTGCTTCGCAAACCGTAACTAATTGACCGAAATCGGTCGCCTAGAATACTAGCGCGACGATTGCAACTCGCCAGTGTGAACTTGCCTTAAAGCTGCCTTCGCCGGTTTTCGAGCCAAGCGCTCCTTCCAAATTGTTCTCGGCAGACTCGTAGCAATCACTGCCTTTAAACAGATTTTTCCGCGCACTTAAGACGTCTGCGCAGTACTTTGATTCTGCGTAATGTGTAAAAAAAGAGGACAGCCGTCGAATCAGCTGATTTTTTTTCTGGCTGCCATGTTTACGATGGCTGAATATGTGCGTGGAGGGATAAGGCTGAATCGGTTGAATCAGGCGGCAGCTCACGCCGCCTAGCCGCCGCTACCGACGCTTTTCCAGCGTCAGCGCACCCTCGCGGCAGCAAAAGTGACTGAAGAGCAAACTTAATTGCAAAATTGAGGACGCTTCTTCTTTTGCTTCATGTCTTTGAGTTTGAAACATAGTTTGTTAGCGAAATAAAACATTCTTCAAATTATTAACGGCGTGTTTACAGAAAAATTTTAGCATACGGTCCCTTATTGCGCAACTAAATGCTTCCTGGGTGGAACCCTACTATTAGACACCACAACCTCGCTGCTAATTGGTTGATTCCGCCGTCAACAACTCGCGGTGTCGTCAT
Source organism: Amblyomma mixtum (assembly GCF_055824585.1). Classification (NCBI taxonomy): domain Eukaryota; kingdom Metazoa; phylum Arthropoda; class Arachnida; order Ixodida; family Ixodidae; genus Amblyomma; species Amblyomma mixtum. Next base: position 14,626,775 of record NC_143014.1, on the reverse strand, counting down.
TTTGACGTCAGAGTCTCAAAATTGAGACAAAAACTCGTAATCGCGCCCCAGTACACTTCTTGGAACTTGCTTCTAGGACAATGCAGCATGCTCATATAACATTCGTTCACAGGACAGTGGGAGCAGTAAGCGCGAGGAGATGGCTTCCACAAGTGTGTGCTGTTCTCACACTTTCGGGAGCCTACATCACACAGCTGCGGGAGCCCTCAACTCGCGCGGCTAATTCCCACTCCTCTTCAGAGTTGCGGGACGGAGTATTTTAGCATCTTGTTAATTTTTAGGGCATCGCTAGGTTCACTGTGCCTATATAAAAAGTGACAACGCGCGAAAGGCAGACCATAGGAAGCACGTGTAGTTCGCAGTGGTTCGCAACGGAAGCTTTGCGGCTTTCTGTGCACAGTCGCGTACAGTGCTGCGCAGGTTAGTGCCCTAAGGCCCATGAGAATAAATAAAGAACAGATACATTGTCAAATATGGTGTGGAAAAGTGAGAGCTGTTATTGCCTTATACTTATTGAGGTGTTTGTTAAAGTGCATTGTCTTTTATACTTGCAGCATTAAACACTTCTATTAATTGGTTCCAATATGTTTTTACTTGGGCTGCTGCATTGTGCCATTTATTTCACATGACTGATGTTTGCCGCGTTCTTTTTATTTCAGAAATCCTGTGAGTGGGAAGATTACGAATGTGTGTCCCAAGCTTGCCACATTTGAAGAGTCACATTTAAGAAATTTTCCGAATATAACCCATTGCTCTGCTGATGTATCATCAACCACAATAAAATATGCGTGCTATGCATCAAATTGTTTTTGGTTTTATTGCATCGCGCGGAGTGAAAAAAGCACGCATGCACCATATATACGAATATTCGAGGAAGATCCGCCAATGGACGTACTCAACTGGACGTCCGTCGGCGGGCGAACCGTATAGCTTTGGCCACCTTTCGGACGGCCGACGGACATCTACCGGCTGTTTGCGGATATTCAGCGGACGTACAGAACATCCGAAACAGACCTGTCGGCCGTCCGAAGGATATCGGTGGTTGCTTGGGACGCAAAAAGCTCGACTGCCACACCTAACTGTCAGCATTTCTATGTCATCGTTACTTAAGCAGTGATCAGATAAAATGTCACAGGAATAGTTTTCTTTGATCAACATTGCTACGCCTCCGCCCCGCTTCGTAGTACGATTAAGAAAAAATGATCTGTACCCGGGAAGATGGATGACGTCAACGTCTGAGCGAACCATGTTTCCGTCAATAGAATGACATCGAAGGGACAGGTTAAGCTGCATAAAAAGTATGTTAGTTGGTCAGCTTTATTTACGGCCGATTGCAAGGGCGTCCGCAGAATTTTTTGCAGGGGGGGGGTCCCATTGGTTGTTGGCGCCGGAGGGGGGGGGGGCACGTTCGTAGCAAAAAGGCACTATTTGCGGTATGAATTTATTTATTTATATATAAATAAAAAATAAGTGAAATACACACATGAAATAAAAATTACAAACAGCAAATTAAAGTGTGGCTAGGAGAGATACATTGCAGTTTATCAACGAAGAAACAATTAAAATTAATAAAAAATCCAAAAATATACTGTCACTTCGTGGAGAAGAGTGCTCAGTATTGCTGCATACGGGTTCTCGACTCACCCGGATTGATGACCAGCACACAGCTCAATATGGTCACAAACACGCAACTACAGTCACTCAGTCAGTCTTCCTTGAACAGCAACTGTAGACTCCACGGATTTTTCTGGGCGAATTGCGTGATTACACGGGTGATAAATTCATTTCTGTGCTTCATTACACGCTCTCGGTGCACACTCGTCACACACATTGATTGGAAAAACGGTTGAACGCGCACGTTGAAAACAAAAGATGTCTATACATACAACGAAAACTTATTTACAAGATAAATGCACGCTCGCAGCTTCATACACCTCGCTCCATCTTGCTCGCGCATCCGCACAGTCGAGCAACCGCACGCACACTGCTCGCCGCTCGTAGTTTTCTCGTCCACTGTCTTGGTTGTTCTCAGCTTCGTTGACAAACGGCCACTAAAAACACCGAAGCACAAATACAGAGGCGCGCACACGTGCAAGGGCTTACTTCCGTGCGACTTCCAAGGGGAAGGGACACTCGATCGCCACTCCGGTAGGAAAATTTGTTTTGTGTGTTTTTATGGGGTTCAGAGCCCCAAAACGACTCAGGTTATGAGGAACGGAGTAGTACAGAGCTCCGGATAATGTCGACCACCTGGGTCTCTTTACCGGGCACTGACCTCGCACAGTACACGGGCGCTGTTGTCATTTCAGGCCCAGCCAGAGGTGACAGGCGAGCCAGGCAGGCGCCATCGGGCTGTGTTGACCAAAGGCGCTGGTTTTCGGAGAAGACGCAAGGGACGCTGGTGTGGGGGCGCCTCTGGAGACTGCGTCGCCGTGAACAAAAGATGCTAATCTCCTTTGCCGAAGATTCTGATAGCGGCGCTTCTACCGCACTGCGCTCTCCCGTGGATCGGGGCACAGCGAGCGGCGGCGGCGCCAACTGATCGCCCGCTTGCCCATGAGCAGCCCGACAAAGCGGGGGTGGACACGGCTGATTTGTCTTTCCCTCCTGAAGAATTCATCGGTGGCCGGCATAACGAAGGCGAAAACAAGATGCACTGTGCACTGTCTGCCTCCGTGTCGCTATCTGTCTAGAGATCAAAGAAACAGGCACCCATTTCAAGACGGCTTGAAACACATGCTCGCCGGTGCCGCTGTATGTCTGCAACAGGTCGGCCTTCAACAGAGCTAACGATGGCGTGGTTTGAAAACGGCATAAAGACGCGTGCCCGGACGCGGCATTTCGCAGATGTGACCCAAAGCGTGGAAGCGGGGCTGCTTTTACCCTTTTGGCTGAGCCCACCACGGCCCCTGGCGTGCGGCCATCACTCACGGTTCGAGGGAGTGATTTTCCAGGGGGGTGCAGCCGCCCCCCCTTGCCCCCCCCTCCGGACGCCCATGGCCGATTGCATATTCAAATGTATGATTTGGCAGCATTTGTCTTTGTTTTGGGAAAAATATGCGTTGAGACATCTTGCGCTTATACATCGCATGGATTGTTTACTTGTTTCAAACATGTATCAAGCCCGCTAGCCAAAGACGTCGGAAAAGGACAGTGGAGCGTGCCACTCGAGCGCTCATGAGAATTGTATGGCCATCTGCACGATTCAGACCCTCTGAATATAAACACTTTCTTATAACATCTGATCTGCGACTGTTTTCGGGATGATCCCACCGCGGCTTTTATACGGACGTCATGTCCGTATAACGTTCGAGCCCGACTGTTTCCGGGATAATCCCAGTGCGGACTTCATACGGATGTCCCAGGGACGTCCTGTTAGGGATGTGGGATGTGCGTACATTTTTGGGACGTCCTACGGATGTTTGGTGTTGTCTGGGTTCAAGTAAGTGAAATTTCGCTTTTAGGAAGTTTATTATGCTTACACACAGGCTGACAGTATTAACAAATGAGTGAAATTTATAGTTTCCTCACCATGTATGCCAAAGGTCCGCCACATGCTCCTGTTCCAGCTGGCGCCGTCACACGTCACGGAGTCAGCATACAAGCCTGCTTGTTCAGCCAGGACCGTGCATTCGACTACGATTTTTGCCAGTGTGTCTGCTTTTACATTTGCATTCGAGGCAAAAACGCCAAGGATTTGCGTCCAGCGCCCTAAAAAATGGGCAATGACGGTGCAAGATATATGACCAAGTTGTTGATGCCATGAGTTTGAAAGCTAGCACATTTAAAACAACTTACCGGTGTAGGGCTGAACGAGCATAATCATTCCGTGGTCTGCAAGCACACCTTTGTGGTCACTGGTCGTGTAATCCCCAAGATCCACGAAGCCTTCAATGTTACCTGAATTAATACAAAAAGCAAATTACGCATTATGCGGAACACTGCTGTCATAATGGAGCAAATAAAATGCAATCTTGCTTTTCTGCCTGGATTGTAGAATTAATGTAAAGCTACAAGAATGACATGTTGGAACTAGTACTGAAACTCACCGGCTGCCTTCACATTGAGATGTTCCGAGAGTTTAATCTCATCCACAAGCAGGCCCCCATGACGGCTGAACGTGTCCATGCTTTTGGTCTTTTCGCTTAAAGCCTCAAAAACCTTCGCGTTCAGACCAAAGCCACCCTTAAATCGTTGCAGATATTTTTGCAAGCATTTTCGTCCCGGCAGAATCATAATGCCCTGCTTCCGAAGGTGCTCGTAGAGCTTTGGGCTCCGCATCCTCATTAACAAACATTCCACAATCCAGGCATCATCATAAGGCATGCCTCTCAGAGACTTTCGTCTTGCGGCCAGGAAACAAGCTCTCACTGCTGCTTCTTCTGGAGTGACTGTATTTTTGCCTCGAGTGCTTCTTCGCTCAGTGCATTGTCTTGCTCCTTCATTTGAGTCACATGCTGCTGAGAACCACGCTTTTCTTCGTCTTTCTCAAAGCACGAGAAAAATTCTTGAATTTTTTTTTGTCACTGCAAGGATCTTTCGTCTTTTTTCTTCTGTACATGTTGTTCTGCGAGAGCTTCGTAAATATTTGCAGTGCAAGCATGACTCTCCTTTTCCATCGGTGGTCAGCAAGCATTTCTCTGCAAAGTACATATACTTCTGTATGAAGTGTGCTTGCAACAGGAATCATGCCACATCCATTACAGAGGCCAAGCAGAGCCATTTCTTTGATTAATGTCTCTGCCTCATGGCGGGCTGTAAGCATGCGCTTTTCCTTTTCTCTTCGTCGGAAGTGAATTGTGGCAATTACAGAACCGTGCTCACGCAAAGGTTTTCCAAAAGACACCATTCTTTCTATGAATAGTTTCGAGAAGTCACCAGCTTCGGTCTCGCAACAGGCATAAGTTAAAGCGCCGTTTGTCGCAGCAGGCAACTTGCATGTCACCGGAATCAGAATTCCATCGAACGGGTGCCGAACATCACTTGGGCACGGACACGGCAGTGTCGCTTCGCTATCACACAATGGTCCTGTAGCAATGTCTGTCTCATCGGAATCGGAACGCTTCTGGAGTTCTTCTGATGCGCCTCCAAGAGCGACGCATTGAGAGTCCCGCGTACCGTCACCGTCAACTGCACAGCACAACTCGGGATCCACCAGCTCGACATTTCGCTTCCGTTGTTTAGGTGCCGGTCCTTGGTCGCAAATGTTTCGCACCTTCCTTTTCACCGTCTTTTTAGGCACAAGATGAGCTGGATAATTTTCGAATAGTGTAGGGAGAGCATCGGGCTTCAGGCGGGGCTTCACTCGGGCGAGTTCGTTCACGACGCCGTTCACCGTAATTTTGAAAGATCTCTCGATGCAGTCGTTCTCGCAATGCTTTTCGCATACGACAGCCTTTGGTGTCAGCCTTCTGTCTGCCCTCTTTATCTTGTTTTCCCATTCAGCAAGCCGTGCTGGGTCCGCCGGTGCAGTGAACAAGGACACCTTTTCTTCGTTAGAGCGATATCCGCTTCGACACAACGGAACAAAACACGTCCTCTCTTTGCATTCCCGTTTAGCCTTTAACATTTCAGGATGTTTTTACTCACGTTTAGCGTCTTCCAGCTTCACAGTACAAGAGATGGTGCCTGGCAAACATTGATTTCACACGAGCAATCGCGCGAAGCTGCGGTATCGGCACAACAGCAGACGACAGGAGTTCGGCGGCTTTCGCGCACCCACCTAGACTCTACACCCACCCGACCGGCAGCGCCCCTTGCGGCCTCTCCGCGCAGTCATCGCGGCGGGGGCCTCGCCCTCCCGTACGAAACGCGCGCGCTGCGCACAGTAGCCAGTATACCGCCTGTTCCGTATTTATCTGTCAGTGTTAGAAAAAATTCTCCTGCGCAAACTACTGAACTATGTGGGCTCAAACGCCGACTACAAGGTAGCTTATGATGGTCTTCGTCTTTCGATATGTTTTTTTAACATCTAAACCTGCCAGCATTTTCAGGAATCGGCGAAAAACTGCATTCGGATGCGGCCGACCTTTTCGTCCAGGTGAGCTTCTTTGACAGGCTGCGCCATCTGGCGAGCGGTGAGGCAACCGATGTCACGGCTTGGGGCGGGAATGCGCACCTCGCGCGGTTTCTTCGGATGTGCGTGTCGTCTGCTCCTTGAAATTAACACCCCTCGCCAGATGGCGCAGCCTGTCAAAGTGGCTTCTAAGCTCACCTGGACGAAAAGTTCTGCCGCAGCTGAATGCAGTTTTTCGCCGATTTCCGGAAATGCAGGCAATTTTAGATGTTAAATTCCTCATCGAAAGACGAAGACCATCATAAGGTACCTTGTAGTCGGTGTTTTGAGCCCATATAGTTCAGCAGATTGCGCAGCGGAATTTTTCGTAACAGGGACAGATAAATACGGAACACGCTGTATTTCTAGGCACTATAGTAATAGTAAGAAACTCTATGCATTGCGATACAATGGACCCTTATTTTGAAACGTCTTTCCCGAAGACTCTGCTGGTCTCCTCGCTCAGTTGACGACGCAGCAGGTACGCATTGTTGTGGAAGAAAACGAGAACGGCGAAAAGATGAAACGCAAAATGAAAACCAAAACTGAAACTGAAAACTGCCCCAAAGACTGACTTTCGGGACAAGGCCGGTCACTTTCGGTCTATGCTTTCGGTGGTTTTTGGTGCTTTTGGGCGCCCGATGCGCCATCCAGGCCCCTGGGGGAGATCAGTGGCAGCAACAGCTTTTCTTGTCACTTTCAGATGGCGCCGCTATTTGTAAGCACCTAGGTAGTGGTTACTGGCGCTAGTCACTTTTTGAAGCGCAGTTTTGCAGCTAGTAGCTGCATAGAGAAACGAAAATTTAGTAGCTGTGTTAAGTTCTAACCCATTGTGACTGAAAGTAATTTAAAACTCTTTCTTTGACAAGTGCACCATTTTGTACCTTGTAATGCGCAAAATTCTAAAACCGCCCATGCACGTTATTTCAAAGATGTAAGCTAATTTTCAAAAGGATTTATAGACTCCAGTTCACTTAATAAAACGGCAACTCTTTCACAATAGCTATGTTTTTTACCTTTTACCAGTTTTACTGTTTTATGACGTCATCAAAGGCAGGTAGACGGCGTTGGACGGCGTACGTTCGTCAGTGTCGTATACCTCCGATGAGGGTGTGCAGTTTCCTTTGGCATTTCTTCTGAAGGACAGCCACCAATGCTGGCACATTGAATGTATATTTCCGCTGTACGCTGGGAATCGGTCCTGCCCCCACATCTTACGGACCCTGTTTACTTTTTTTTGGTTCTAGGATGTCTCGGCATGAAGGTGAGTTAGCTAGGGTCGCAAGGCTTAAAGTACTGAGCATCATCGTGAAACCGATGTAACGTTATATGTTCATATGCAACCGCATTCCATTGCACACCACTTTGCATCCGCTGTGTAGCTCGCATGGTAACGAAGGTAAAGCAGGCTTCGAGCTTTTGTGTGATCTTCTGGTGCTTAAGCCTACGCTCTTTTTCTTCATTGACTTGAGGGTTTTAGTAACTGCAGGAAGTTGTGTATTTCGAGATGTGTGTGTTTCATTGCATTCTTCATTGCTGCATTGCATTCAGCCTTTACGCTAGTAACAGTACAGTCACAGCAGAACTCCGTTCATCGTAATGACGTTTTCTGTGCTGCACGGCGAGATGCGTCCAGCGTCTCGTCTTCGCAATGCTTTATCTTGCTGTTACCCGAATCGCCAGCATGAAAATTGGATTTGAATCTTTGAGGAGAGCAGTCGGCAAAAGCTTCATGGCCTGCCTCATTTGCGGCATGAAATGTGCTCGTCAAACAGACTTTTCTACTGTTACTCCTTAGGCCGATGCTGTGGCGCTGTCGGAGCTCCGCTTGGGCATCGAGAAACTGGAATGTTGCTTAACGTAAGGGAGTTGTAGTTGTTCATTTTTGAGCAGGATTTGGTTTTGTGATTCAAAGGAGACTTTTTACACTGATTATTTCGCCCTTTTTATGCTACTTGCTGATGCGACCAGAGTACGTTTTTAAGCTTGATGCACGTATCCCACCAAATGAAAGCAGGCAGCTTAAAATAAGTTTTTCTGTACTTTTGCAGATGTGTGCTAAATGTGCTCAGGGCTTTGTGAATGTGGGTAGTGCAGGCCAAAACAAACACCGGCACCTGTAAAAATCTTGGCAAAATTTAATGTGCAAGTTTTGCTTCCTGTAGTTTACTTGTGCTCTTAGTCAGTTTTTTACAGTGATCACTTGCCGTATTTACGTTTTAATGCTAGTTTCATGGCCAGCATTGCACGAGCTGTGCAGTGCCCTGCGTATGAGGTGGTGTCAGCTGCCTTGTCCTAGACTCAACGCTTGTGTAAAAGTAGACCTACAAGCACTTCTTGAGCACGCTACACAAGGCTGACTGCAGAGGTGGACATTCTGTATGCTGCACGTGTGTCTTGTACTGAGGCGCAAAGGATTGTTCAGCAGCGACAGTCACATGAGCAGAGTCCTTGAGACCATCTAATTTTGCTTTGCTTGCTTCACAGTGCCGCTTTATACAAGCGGGGTGACCTCTTTACGCTTATTTTAGTTTGTGTTTGCGGAATTCTTTTCAGAAAGCGGGAGAAAAAGTTGGGGCAAGGCAAGAAGGAAATAGATACAGAGTACATACTCTCTGTGTCTGTTTTCTGTTTGGATGTGCCCCATTTTTGTTCAAAAGCTCACGAAGAGGATAAAACAAGCACCTTGCATTACTTGTGGCAAAGGAGGGCAGTGGTCACCGTAATGCACTCGAACATGTGGTATTGAGGATATTCTCTTTGAATGAGTTTTTGGTAAGGGAGAACATAAGTGTTAGTAAACCCTCTATTTCATTCACAGCAGCAGGCTTTCTTGTCTTGGAGGTTGCGCTAAATAATGTGTGCTCCAATCACACAGGAAGATTCAGTATTGTTCGGATCAAATTAAGTTGCCATATAATGTCGGTTTGGTGTAGTTTGGTTTATGGGCTTTAACGTCCCAAAGCTAAGGCTATGAGAGACGCCGTAGTGGAGGGCTCCGGAAATTTTGACCACCTGGGGTTCTTTATCGTGCACTGACATCGCACAGTACACGGGCCTCTAGAATTTCTCCTCCAAAGAAATTCAATCGCCGCGGCCGAGATCGAACCCGCGTCTTTCGGGTCAGCAGCCGAGCACCATAACCACTGAGCCACCACGGCGGCCCCCCAATGTCATTAATCAGCTGCTGCACGGGATTTTTGTCATGAGGCTCAAATGGCATCCACATTGAAATTTGGTGAACCCATGACTTGATTTAAAACCTAATGCTTACTTTCCAGACCAAGCTAATATTTCTTGCATTTTCCTTGAGCAAAAAGATCTCTATATTGCAGAGGGCGGTCAATTGCAGTTGCACATAAGGGTACCACCATGCAAGTTGCCCATGTTCAATTCTCTCGCATCAGCCGCTTGGGCATAGTTGTCGCACTTACTTCGTGTTTCACACATTTGTTGGTTGTTGATGGTGTGGATGTCAGTCCCAAACATCACTTTGTGCCACGTGATTCTGCTGTCCTGCTCTGCCATATACACCTTTCCAACCTGGGCGCTGCCATGTTGTTTCCGGCGGCGGAACCGGTTTCTAGCAGTCCAGAGAGGAGGCGTTTCGCCGCTTCCACCGTGCTAGCGGGAGGTGCCCACTGCAGTCCAGGGAACAATATGGCAGCGCCCAGGGAGCCCTTTTTGGAAAGGTCTATTGCTTGTTCACATTTCTTAGATTCATGCTTGTCTTTCCTTGGCTTGCAGTGGATAGATACAGTTGAAGTAGTGATTTGAAAGTGAATTACTTCTTGTGAAGTAACATAAAAATGCCCTTGTAATATTTAAAGGAACCCTGGAATGATTTTGGTCATATTTGTGAGTATTCCAGTCGAATTTAGAAGCTGTGCATAGACTATAATTTATGGCTGCCACGGTGGCTCAGTGGTTACGGCACTCAGCTGCTGACCCAAAAGACGCGGGTTCAATCGCGGCCGTGGGGGTTGATGGAGTTCTAAAGGCCCGTGTACTGTGCAGTGCCAGTGCACAATAAAAAATCCCAGGTGGTTGAAAATTTCCAGAGGCCTTCACTACGGCGTCCCTCGTAGCCTGAGTTGCTTTGGGCCCCCCATAAACCATCTATAATTTACAAATAATTTTTGAAAATCACTGCTTGGAACACTTTGATGATGATGATGATGAATTGGTATGGTGCAAAGCCATCTGTGGCGAAAGTGCGCCATGGCACAAGTTAGTTTTCATTGTGCAAGATCGGCCAAAGACCCATTTCCCCCAAGCATCTCACCCTGATTGAAGCCGAGCACCAGCAGGCAGGGGAAGAGAGCTGGTGCCCACTGCAGCACTGGGGATCGAACCCCGCATGCGAGGCCACCGCTGCGGTTCCCAGTGCAGTTGGAACACTTCGAACTCCTCACTGTGTGAATGGCTAGTCTGAGTGAGCCTTCTCATTGGGCGGGATGGGGCGCTGCAGGATGCAGTTTGGACCTGTTCTATCTTTTTTTTTTTTCTGGTACATTGGTGATTAAGTTGAGGGGGAGATGGGGAGCATAATTTTTATTCAACGATATTTTCAGTGTTAATGAAGCTAGCTATAAAATTTTTGCATTGCAGTGATAAGTGATGGAATACCGATTGCTTGTGTGCTTTTTTGACCTCATTAAATACTTTTTCATGGTCCCATTAACATTATAATCAGATTTCAGACACTTGCACATAATGTATTGCTTCCCGTTTGTATTTTAATCCTCCGATTTTGCTGTGGTCCTCAATTGCTACTTTGTACTGTGCCGCAATGAAAAAGGGAAAGCTACATTCAGTGCACTGAATCTCATTCACTTTGATTGACAGTATGACAAGGGTATTAATGTGCTGCGAAAAAAATTAAATGTACCAATGTCTGAACAGTATTTTTGAAGATTATCCTTAAGGGGAAACTCCGGGGGTTTTACAACATTTTGAGTGCATAATCGCATCACATTTTCCCTCTCTCCGGTACAAAAATCTATTTTTGAAAATACAGTCGAGCCCACTTATAATGCCCGCAGGTATAACAATCGCTCGCTTATTACGAACGAGTGAGGTGCTACAATCAATGGGCAATGGCAATTCGTGTTGGATACAACGAACAACTTCGGCCGCATCACTCTGTTAGAGTGAATGAGGAGGCTCTCCCCCTGAAGGTGAATGAGATCAAAGACGGTCTCTCAGCCCCCCGGAAAGAGCATGTCAGCCCCAAAAAAACAATAAACCTACAAGGGCTGCCTGAGGCGTGGTGGGTGCGAGACAGAGCTGCCGGATCAACTAACACCACCGATTTGCCTTACTGGCTGTGGTGGTGTGCGTTGCCCGCCCAGTCGGCTCCATCTCTTGTGCTGCTTCCACGTGCAGGCAGCGTCAGACAGCGAGCAATACAGCTTATCATTCTGTGCCATGAGCTACTTTCATCGCTGCATTTACCTAGGAAGGATATACAAAGCTCTCAAAAACACATGTGATCAGACGTGTGTAGATTTGTGGTAACGCGATGTTGGTGCATAGCTGGCGGGATGCTTCCTCGAAGGACTACATTCCTGCAGACCGCAACATCGCAGAGCCACGTGCCCTGACGAAGCCTTTGAACGCCTAGAATGAGCACTCCCCTACTACTAGGAATCTGGTTAATCTGGCTGACCTGCCACCAGCTGCCGTGGGTGCTTCAATCACAGATAATTATATCCTGTCCTTAAAGTTGATTGTTGGTGGCAAGAGTCTCGGTGAGAAGGTGACTGCCCTGAAGAGTCTGGAAAGAGCTGCTGAAAGGTTTGCTTTGAACAAGTAGACGTGCATAACCCAGTTTGTTAAAGAAATAGTTACTACCTTTGGCGGACTAAATATTTCTGGCTTTTATATGGAGAGTCCACTTGCTACGGATGTGACGAACAGGATCCGTGTGGCAGTCAGATTCGTTATAAATGGGCTCGACTGTAATGAGTAGAGGTGTGTTAAAACAGTGAAAACCAGAATTTCGACCAAACGACATCACAGGACAACCTATGACATAATGTCGCAAAACCTGTCGTGTGCACATTGATTGGCTAAACTGGCGACTGTAAGGTCTGGCTTGGGTCATTATTTGTCTTAAACGGCAAGCAAGCTTGAACTTTTGTCCTTCAGCAAATGCAGAGTGGAAATCAACGACCATGCATCCAGTGACGTTACATAAGCAAGGTTGCCCTAGAATTCTCGCTGATTGAGGCTACGAAATGGCAAATTCTAAAATTCATGTGCACTGAAATAAAACACAGCCGCACTGTGATATTTGGCCCAAAGGACCAGAAAACTGCGAAGAACATAGTTTTAAAGTTTCAGTAAGATTCAAGGCAGTAGAAAAAACGAGAGGAATTGCTCTTTAACAGTCAAAGGTGAAGTATGAGGTTCTTCAAAAGTATATTGAATGAGTGGAATAGTTTTCAAGGTGGTTATTGCTTTTTAATAATGTAAAGTTCAGCACATTACAACAAAATGCTCCGGCGAGTATCCCACTAACAAAAAAACAGAGGGTAGAATGTTAAGTGTTTTTGGGTTCCTTGACAAGCTTAACCTCTGTATTTAGGTGCGGCATCTGCATCTGTTCTGGGTATTGTTTGACACACACTGTGGTTCAGCACGCCTGTCGTGTCTCGTCAGATTTGTTCTTTTTTTTTTTTTTGCACTATCACTGGATTGCCATCTGAGTTGTTGAACAACTAGTCGTAACTGTAACTTGGTGATGCTGTAAAGATCTAGCTACCAGAAAATGAAATGGTGGCCACTTGCACAGCTGAAGCCATGCTTTGTTTGGCTGCTCTGGAGCTGTCCTAGCCCCTGAATCTTGCTTGGGGGCGTTTTCTTACTTACTGCAGTGCATATAGCATAACATTGTGGTTAGTGGGAGTGCTCGCTCAAGTCTTTAGTTTTTCTTGTAATGATCACTCCTGCCGAAACATTCCAAGCCGCTAGGTTGCATTCTTTCTGGTAACCGAGCATTTCCATATGTCTAATACAGGTGTATGGCTGCTTTCACATTTTGCTTCACATTGTGGACGGCCACAGTTGTTCGGTGCAGCCATTTTGAACAAGGCAGAGTAGATGCTTAATTTCGGGTGGCACTGTTAGAGAAGTGCGAGCATAACTTGTATGGTCACAAACATAACGAGGGAACATTTCTTGGGTAGCACTTGTCTGCCTCTTGTTTTCTGTGGTCACCCTTAGTTGCACTTGCCGGCTTTGAAGAACATATACAACAACCATCCTAGCAACACGCTTTACTTTTGTAGTAGCTGTGCGTTGACATCTATTGAATTCTTGTAAAGTTTTATCTGCATTCTACAGATGTGGTCTGTTGTTTTTTTTTAATTTTTTCATTGAATATGGTAGAAGGGACATGCAAGTTCCAAATTTGTGAATTTATCCAAGAGCATGGGCACCATCATATTTATAGTCGCCTTTCGGGCCTTGGTAGTTTGGAAGGCTGCCAGCCACTGGCACCTGGCTGGCTCTGGCTCTCTGTGGATAACGAGCTGGTGGATGGCACAAGTGCGAATGCATGTGTTGATACTGCAAAATGTGTGATTCAGCCGTCCTTCCGACTGCCCACATCGGCTTGAATGTGTCGAGGAAGCAGTTAGCTGTGGGCAAAGAACGCCCTTTGTGGACCACATGATTCATTGTCAGACTGCACAGATTGGAAGCTTGCTTTCCAGGGCTTGGTATTTTTGCCAAAAGGAGGATTGGTAACCACAATAAAGTCCACATACTTTTCCACATGCGGACCAATGGGGGTCTTCGGCGCTGGCAGCATCAAATGTCAGCTGACACATTCCTTTCATTTGTAGGAGCGAGCTGCAACAAGCCACAGTTCTCAAGAGGCATTAGTAAAATGAGTTTCTTAACTATTCCTTGAGGATCTTTGAGTCGACGTGGCTTTCCTTCACTCTTATCCATTGGTACCGCCATAAAATTCAACATGGCAACATGCTCGGCTGCTCCTGTATGCAGAGGCTTTTTTCATTTGCATCGCTTGAAGGGACGGTGAATGAAAATCTGGAAATACTGAGTAAGCGCTAGGTTTTAATTCATACAATGTGATTACCCAGTCATCATTCCGGTTATTTTCGTTGTATTTTGGACATGTTTCGAGTGGCTGCCAGGCCGCACTGGGCAGGCCTGTGAGCTGGCAGGCATGGCGTCACGCCTGCCCTCAGTAGTGCCGCAGGTGAGCTCAGGAATCCCCGCCTGCTCATTCCTTTGGCAGGTGCGAGGTGGCACTGCCGGTACGTTGTGCGAAAGGTTGCATTTTGGTTTGCCGTTGCTTGGGATTTCCAATTAATTCTGACCGAATCGGGCAAGTAGTCACCCAAAGTATACAACCACGAGATGCAAGCAGAGAATCGTGAAGCATGAACACAAGGAAGTTGAATATAATGACCTCTACTATGAAGCAAAAGCATGCCAAGCTTGTTGTGTGGTCCATGCTGATGACAGCCTGCGACTGGTGCTACAGTATCCCGCTAGGTGTAGTGCTTTGAGAAATATTCATTTAAGTAAGAGTGTTGGTTACTCCACAGCTGTCACTCTTCCCACAAAGCTCGGCCACACGTGGGGACTGGCGGTTTGAGGGAAGGGTGTTCCCTCCTGCTGTGTCCATCCCTTTCAACAGCCGCTGCTTGGGCGGGCCAGAAAAACGAGCAGCGTTTTCAAAAATTGGCTGCACTAGTACATACCATGGCCAACTAGTCGGATGCTGCAGCCACTGAGTCCACTGATTGCACAAATGGGCAACTTTCACGGAGAGCCCAATGGGAAATCCACCTGCTCGCGGGTTAGGTGTGACTGCAGGGCAGATGGCACAGTAATACTTTACAGTCGATTTATGTGCCCTGGCCCCGCTGGGTAAAGCAAAAGAAAAATGTAACTTTAGTGGTTGTTGGATGACCGTTGGTGGCTGTGCAGAATTGGTTCTGTTGTTTCTGGCTGTTGCTGCAAATCCAGTGGTCACTGAATGAAGCATTGATGCAGCGATGCAGCCATTCACTGTGGGCTCTGGGATAGACGTATGAAAAGTACAGGGGTGCTTGTGTCATCTCCGTGTGTGATATCTAGCTACTGAAATATTATGCTTGATAGTTTTTGGTTGGCTAATGGTGTTTAACATCCCAAACCGACTTGGGCTGTGAAGGACGCCGCAGTGGAGGGCTCAGGATAAGTTAAGTTCGACTTCGTGGGGTCCTTTAATGTGCACTGGCAATGCACAGCACATGGGCTTCTAGCATTTCACCTCCATCGAAATGCGACTGCTGGGATCGAACCCGCATATTTCCGGTCAGGAGCAGAGTACCATAATCACTGAGCCACCGTGACGAACAGTCCTTGTGTTATCAATGATGTCGTCTTTTATTATCCAGATCATTAGTAGTCGTTTGTAAGTTACTACAAATTCGAGATAGATAACAAATAATAAAATAATTTTAAACTTGAAGGCTTACTGCAATGAAATTTTTTTGCTCCATAAACACTTTGCCTGGTAGCATGTCGAGAGCGTCCTAAAAACGGCATCCATAAAAGGAATGTGTTGGGAAACGCCGTCAAAGTACATTTTTCAAACTGAAGCTGAAACAAGGGCAGCCATTACTAAGTCGTGGAAATGCCGTTTAATAGGAACACTTCGGGTCTGAGGAACATTCAGACCCATAGTTGTGGCATTTCGGCTGCGTGTAGCAACCTCGGTGAGTGGGCACACGTTGCTATGAGGAACGCATATGCCATTCTCAGGGACTTGCAGTTTTTCACTTTCACCAAAGACTGATAGCGCTGCTAGTGCAGCTGTGAACGCCATCCTTTTACCTCAGGAAGCCTGTCTTTCTGGAGGGCTTCCCTGAAGCACCTGGTAGTTTAAAGAATCTGTCACTAAAATAGGACTTGCTATCCACAACTGTGTTTTGCTGGTAGTAGAGCTATCGTTCGCAGCACCGCTATCGGATATGTGCTAATTGCAGCGCTAGTGCTAGCTTTGTGGCAGTCTTTCTGAAAGCATCTTATAGGTGATGAAGAAGATGTGGTGCCTAATTGTGGGAGAAATAAAATTGAGCAATCTGAAGCTTCTTCAAGCAGAATAACTCTTGGTTACACTCAGTTTCACAAATAGATTACTCTGTGTTTCGATGGAGGCGAAATGCTAGAGGTGCCCATGTGCTGCGTGTTGTCAGCGACGTTAAAGAACCCCCAGGTGTCCTAAATAAATCCAGAGCCCTCCACTCACTGTAGCCCCTGTGTCGCTTCAGACCCCACAATTTTACGTTTGGTCTACCCCTTGAGGCATGCAGGGCTAGAGGTGGGTTGCTTTTTAGACTATAAGTGGCAGATCCAACAAGGGATTATGGAACTGCTTTTCTGTTGCTACATTTGCCCACAAAGTCTTGCATGAACATTTCTTTCTCGTGTGCATGGGTGAAAGGCGTGGTGAATGTGCGATGCCACTAGTAGGCTGCTTTCATGGTATCTCTCTTGTTGGCTCTGCCACAGTTAGTGGTCACTTTGGAGCCGTGCATTGGGCATTTCAGGGAGTGGCAACAAATTCCTTAAGGTAACTGAGGGAGAGTAAAAGAAAACTTCCTAGCATCAGTGGTGGTTGACAAGGAAGCATGTCATGTGGGCGTCTAATTGGCTGTTCAATTCAGAGTAAGTAGTAGAATGAGTCTCATCTTGAGCCGGTTTCAAATAGTGGCCACATCATGAGTGGTTTTTGCGAGCCATAAACCAGATAGTCTAGTCTCCTTGACTAGGAGAGCTTTTGCTTTGCTAGCGCAAACACCCTGGCGAACAGTGGCAGGGCAGAGGGGCTAATTGGTTTAAGAGAGCTTGCTGTTGAGCTAGTTGGGTTTGGATCATATGTAAATATTTGACGGTGCAAAAAACAGACGAAATACACAGAAGCGCTTTGTCTTGTCATGCATCTATGCGTTTCGGCTTTGCGTCATGAAATATTTACATATGAGAGCTAATTGGAGCCACGCGGGTATGGTGGGGCTGCGTATTCGCCAACTGCAGCCTGTACAGCCACAAGGCTTGAAACCACGGTGAATTGATCACGGTGACTGAAGATTGTCACAACTGCTTACCTAAAAGGGATAATAAATCCTCTTAAACGGCGTTATATGCCACTATGCATCACGATTTGCGACCTAAAAGGGATAAAATGAAAAAAAAATGAAATTAAAAAAACAATAAAATTACAGTACAGAGAGCGGAGTCGAACGGCCGACCTTCCATACGCAACACGTGCCTCTAATCCACTGCGCCATAGCGGCAATGTCAAGCCGTCGTTCTGAATGAATATTTATAACCAGCCTTAATGTGGCTGCTACCTGCCGGTGGGCGGCGCTGTCATCGCTGGTTGTACCGGCTGCATTTGGCGAACACGCGGTGGGGCTGGTTGTTGTGCTGGCCACCTTTGGGAATACCGTTTAACGCTTGTAATTTCAAGGTGAAGTTCATCAGTGTCTGCTGTTTCTATTAATGGAGTCATGGAAAGGAATCTCATAATTTTAATGCATTTTTCTGAAAAATTCACAAACCATTGTATTTTCCTTTAAAGGTGCAGTGAAGAGGAATCTGAATTCGTCTTTCTGCCGCGGGAACTCAATCTACACGTTCCGAGCATTCTTAGAAACCTCGACTTATTGGCGTGTGGCCGATTTCCCTAATTAAATCTGATTAATGTCCGGCTCCCGCCTTTTTTTTTTTTAATTCTCCCCGTACGGTGGGTGGAGTCGACCAACGCGTGGAGTGCCTTTCACCCAGTCCTGTGGCGGCTTGCCGCTCTGCCATCGGCGGAGTAATACGTAGTAATACACGAAAGCAAATAGTCCGCGCGTATTTTTATTCCTGCGGGCATGTTTTGCGGCTATATTATCTACGAATGAAACTATTTATTCATGGAAACCTAAAAAACATAATGAAGCGAAAGCAAAGCCTCCACGGAGCTGGCTGAAAGGCACTCCACGCGTTGGTCCACTCCGCCCATCGTACGAGGAGAATTGAAAAAAAAAAGGCGGGAGCCAGACGTTAATTCGATTTAATTAGAGAAATCGGCCACACAGGGTAATAAATCGCAGTTGCTAAGAATGCTTGGAACGTGTAGATTGAGTTCCTGCGGCAAAAAGACAAGTTCAGATTCCTCTTCACTGCACCTTTAATGCATTTTACACGCGTTATAATTTTTTAATATAATTTGCCCTGTAACCGCTGTTCCTGATCACTGTGACAAGTGAACTATTGTGGTAAGGGCTCCTTTTTCTATTGTTGGTCTGCACGCCACATAGTGTGTGCTGCGCACCCGTTTCTGTTTGTTTTTCTTGCAAGTATTGCGGGATTGGTTTACAAATGCAAGTTGAGTCCTAAATGTATATTGAGTGCCTGTTTTTCGCATACGGTAGCGGTGACTTTCTCGGCAAACTCCTCTATTGCGCTGAGGACATATAGGCTGATTGGGGAAGAAAACTCTACGATTATGAGCTGTGGGCCATAGCACTGCCATGAGGCTGCATTTCGGAGATGCAGCATGCACAATGGGGCATGGTAGCATGGCCTTGGGAAAACAATGTACCTTTCTACTTTGTGGACTGTTTTAGGAATCTCTCGCTAAAAAATGTACAAAATGTTCAAGCTTGATGGAGTCAGTGCTTTATGGCTCAGCAGTTGTGCAGGAATTGTTTTTAAAGAGGGGGGGATGTGGCATTCAAAGCTACTTTCGTGAGATATGCGTGTAATGCAACCTAATTTGGTATAGGTATGTAACTTTGTATGGCTATAGACATGCAGATATAAAGGTATAGATATGCATTTTATTTTAAGTTAGCTGCTGTTAGGGCATGAATGAGTAGAAAGTGCAAGTTCAGGTTTTCATAAAGCCCTCTTCTGTGCAGTGAAGCTATTAGTTCTGTTTTTAGAAGCCGAGTACTCATGGGAATTAGTTACTATATTTGCATA
Organism: Amblyomma mixtum; assembly: GCF_055824585.1. Lineage (NCBI taxonomy): Eukaryota > Metazoa > Arthropoda > Arachnida > Ixodida > Ixodidae > Amblyomma > Amblyomma mixtum. The sequence goes on along the minus strand of NC_143014.1, from coordinate 14,607,715 downwards.
AAAGCAGTTCTTGCAGAAATAATTTTCGATTTTATTGCAGTCCTCGACGTCTCCAGGATTCATGCACAATAAAAAAGATGAATGATAGCAATCTCAGATAATCAGCGTTCGTTTGTGTGCCTCGTATGCTTTTGCTTTTGGTTGATAAATGTGGCATTGCAACCACCGGAAGCCCTGATCGTCGGTCTTTCCTCTCCATAGTGGTACTAAGATGGTGGTCAGTCATCAGAAGCTCACGTAATCTGCGATGCGTCGAGACTCGCAATTTTCGATAAGCACACATAAAAAAAAAAATTTTCTAAATTCGCACTGCATATTTTGTTATATTTTTGTCACGAGACACATGGAGGCCAAAGACAGAAAAAAAAGTTAATTGCGGAATAAAAAATGTTGACCAAATCGGCCATTTTATTTGCTTGTCCCCCCTTCAATAAAAGGAACGACAGCGCAACAAATGATGCGTATAGCAAGAAAGCACAGGGTGAATGCTTAAAAAGGTATGAAACACTTGCTGGGCTCTGTCGAGTCGACCAGTTGCAAAAAAATTCGCCTTCAGTGGAAACAGCTGTAGACCGTCGTTCCTGGGCCTAAGTGGTGGGAGAGTGTTTGTAACAGTCCTCTCATCATGGTGCTCCCCCTTTTTTTTTTCTTGGCTGTGTTGCAGGTGTGAGCTGTGATTCCTGTATGAAAGCAAACTTTCGGGGCAAGCGCTACAAGTGTCTGATCTGTTACGACTACGACCTCTGTGGCACGTGTTACGAGGCAGGAGCTACTAACACTAGGCATACTCCAGACCACGCCATGCAGTGCATTTTGACGCGCTCCGACTTTGGTAAGTACATCGATGATTTTTGCTCTCACAGGATCGCATTGTTGCTGGGCGCTCCAATGGCTGGCTGCCTGCTTAACCATAATTGATTAGTACAACTCTAGAAAGGAGCAGCAGCAGAGGCCACTCAGTGGAGGCTGTCCAGGTTGATCCGATTAAGCCATGGTTAATTCTGCCACCCCCTGTGAGGTCATGCTGGCTGGTCCAAGGGGATTAACCAAAATGGGCTGGAGAATGTACTTTGAGGGGCATTTGCCACTTTGTTCTTGAATTGTATCAGACTATAATGCCCTCAGTGCTTCAAATGCCAGGTGGGGAAAAAAAAATTTTTTCTGTTTTATAGTACAGTTGTGCTTCATTAATATAGACACTGGTTCTCAAGCAAAAATCTCCATAAAGCAAGTGATCTGTACTAACGAGTCATGAAGAAAAAGTTGCACGGTTTAACGTAGCTAAACAGAGTAGACGTGCGAAACCATGTCTCTAGCCTAGTTGGCTTATAGTTTTGCTTTACCGGGTCAGCGGCACGTCTGGCAATAATATTAGACTTTGGTTAAATTCTTATCGAGGCTAAGCTGATCTGATCTGTTCGCGCTGAAGGTGAAAGTTGATAAAGACTACTATATGCAATGCACAACGCGAGACTGTGTAGCAGTTTAACACAAGGCATGATCGGCTGCCGTCATGCAGTGGCCAGCGAAGCTGATCTGTTCATGCGGGTTTTGAACCAATATTTATTTTATTTCCGCATGGGTTGTTGCTGTGGCAGGCTTTGCCAAAGTCACCTTCAAGGTCAAGCTTCACACAAACCGGTTAGACCCCGTGAAGTAGTGCTTTCGCACCATCAGAAGTTCCTAGTGATCTATGAGACACATGGTGGTGTGATCTGCTACTGCGACTGTTGACATACCTCGTATTGCTAGTAGTACGTATATGTGCTAAGTTAGCTAACAGCTGCCTCAGATGGTTTTCCATAGAGCACAAGGTACAGATAATCAGTCATGCACTATGGCCAAAGATGAGACAAGTTGATTGGGCACCTTAGCACTGCAATGTTTAAAGCCACACAAAAAAGCCATCATTCAGGCAATTGCTCTTTCGCACTGCCTTTCGGTGGTGCCCAACACTGAAAATACAGAAAAGCGAATATTTTTCAATTTCTTCTGGTTAGAGAAGTCGAGATTTTGTTCTCATCGCTGTCCACACTAATGGGGCAAAAAACACGAGGTTCTGTGCATTTTAACTCTTGTCGATTGTCCATACAGTGAGTTTCCATAGACGCAATGAATTTTTATTATTAGCGATATTGTGATGAAATTAGGTGTGTATATGTATTTCATCCTCCTGTTTTCAAAAAGAAAATTAGTTTCATTATCGTAATTAGTTCCCATATTATGAGAGAATAACTCGAGCCTAATTAGGCAATTTTTGGTCGTTAACACTTTCTCTTAATATTTTTCGGTTCCGATTGAAATAGAGCGGTAGCCAAAGACCTGCCATGTGGAGCTATGCTATTTATATTGCTATTGAGGTACACCACATAAAAATGCTCAATTATGACGAAGCACTTTAGTTATGAAATACAAGGTGTGTTAGAAAAGTATTCCAAGTAATGAGACTAATTTTTTTGTAACCATGAATTTTATTCTTTGTACACATCAAGGTTATCCCCTTCAATATAGCACCCTTCTGCATTTACACAGCGGCGGAGACGTTGTTTCCCATCTTCGTTCTGGAAGGCTTCTGCTGGAATACGTTTCAGCTCACTCTTCTGGATATTATCCAGAGTACCAAAGTGACGCCTTTTCAAGCGGGTTTTGAGCCGTGGAAATAAAAAAAGTCACAGGGACTGGGATCCGGTGAATAGGGGGGCTGAGGAACCACAGGGACACTGTTTCTTGCCAAAAAATCATTAATGGACATTGCCATGTGACAGGGTGCATTGTTGTGGTGAAGCATCCATGTCCGTGCAGCGCATGGTCGCACACGTGCCGCCCGTTTCTTGAGTCTTTCAAGAACTTCACGATAAAAAAATGATTGAGAGTTTGTCCTGGAGGCACAGATTCCTTGAGGACGATCCCCCGACTGTCAAAAAAAAAAACAAATGAGCATCGATTTAATTTTCGATTTGCTCATTCTCGCTTTCCTTGGACGGGGAGAGTCTGTGGTGTGCCACTCCCGATTTTGGCGTTTTGTCTCGGGATCATATTCAAAAATCCACGATTCGTCACCTGTTGTAATGCGATTGAAGGATTCTGGCTCCCTCTCTAGGCACTCCAGAAGATCAAGACACACATCTTTTCTGTTGTTCTGCTCAGTGGTGAGGTTCTTTGGAACCATCTTCGCGCACACTTTGCGCATACCCAAATCCTGTGTTAAGATTTGATAGACGGTAAAAACGTTCAAATTCAACTGCTGACTCGTCAATCTCACAGTGAGTCAACGATCTGTTTTTACAAGAGACTTCACTCTTTTCGCATTGCCATCCGTTCTTGAGGTTGATGGTAAGCTCTGCCCTCGCTGCAGAGGTGGCACAGCACAAAAAAAAAAGACCCCAGTAATGGCACCCCCAAAACCATTATCTTAAGCTTTAGACTACACTCTCAAAAATAATCCAGCATGGCTTTCCTTATATGCTGCAACTGCCGTGGACTATTAAATAACTACAGTGACATCAAAGAGATTTTAACACACTTTTTGTCTACAGGAAACCAACTTAGGTCCCAAACAATATTTTAAAGAAAAGGCAAGTCTTTCAGTGTGGCCGAGAGCAAGGTAGGTGATAGGCTCTCTGGAGGGGTTGCTACTTGCTTCCTTACTGGCATTGCAACCCACGAAATCTAGCTCAAAACAAATGCAGTCACTGTCCTTCATTTTAAAATAATCACAATATGTTCTATATATCTGAGCCACACCTAACAGTTACACTTCACAGCTTAAAAATACTTTAAAGAACAGTTTACTAGAGCCATATCTGGTAGTTGGGGGGTGATTTTAAAGGTGCAGTGAAGAGGAATCTGAACTCGTCTTTTTGCCGCGGGAACTCAATCTGCACGTTCCGAGCATTCTTGGAAACCTCGATTTATTGCCCTGCGTGGCCGATTTCCCTAATTAAATTGAATTAACGTCCGGCTCCCACCTTTTTTTTTTCAATTGTCTCCGTACGGTGGGCGGAGTCGACCAACGCGTGGAGTGCCTTTCACCCAGTCCCGTGGCGGCTTGCCACTCTGCCATCGGTGGAGTAATTCGTAGTAGTCTGTAGAAGCAAATAGTCCGCGCGTATTTTTATTTCTGCGGGCTTATTTTGCGGCTATATTATCTGCGAATGAAACTATTTATTCACGGAAACCTAAAAAACAAAATAAAGCGAAAGCAAGGCCTCCACGGAGCTGGCTGAAAGGCACTCCACGCGTTGGGTCGACTCCACCCACTGTACGGGGGAGAATTCGAAAAAAAGGCGGGAGCCGGACGTTAATTCAATTTAATTAGGGAAATCGGCCACACAGGGCCATAAATCGAAGTTTCTAAGAATGCTCGGAACATGTAGATTGAGTTTCCGTGGCAAAAAGACGAGTTCAGATTCCTCTTCAGTGCACCTTTAATACTCGTTCTGGTTTTTCGGGAAGTCCGCAAACAGATACTAGGGATCTATTTTAGGACATTTTATTCTTTCCAATAATGTCTGCCTGCTCAATACAGGCAAAAATGTATACTGTTCTCCAAGCTAGGGAAAAATGAGCTGTATAGACTTGTCTTTTAGTTCAGTCTATTTTTATGGATTTTAAATGGGGCAACCCCTACGGAAGTGATCACCTGCCTGCAGTAATCAGCTTGTAGTCAGTCACCATCAATCATCCCAAACAAATTGCGTCGTTGGAAGCTTTACATAGCTAACTTGGAGCTGTTCCAGGAAAAGGCCTCCCTAGAAAAAATATTTGCGGGTCATCTTAGTGTTGATGAACTGAATGAAATGGTTACATCCTGTATCATTACTGCGGCACGTCTAACCTGTGGAAATATTGGGAGTGACAACCTTCCACCGTGCACTTCCACTCCGTGGATGCAGTGTTCCCGCTTGCTAACCGCAGAGGGGTTTGTGCTCGAGGGAACAAAAAGAGGGACAACAAAGTGTGAACACTGATATGCTATTTATTGCAGTTGTAAATAATACACAGAGCGGGCCAGCTAGCTACAAAACATCAATGGGGCGTTCCTCGGAAATAGAAGGCTACATAAGAAGGGTTTCCGACTTGCCGGCTGTGGCAGGGGCGCGACTTCGGAGGTATCTGTGGCGAACGTGTGTCCGTGCCAACAATGGCGGCTGGGTTTTTCCGTGCGCACCGCATTCTTGGGGCAAAGCCATCCCCGAGAATTTGCTGGAGGGGGGGGGGGGGGGGTGACGGGAGCGTGTGTTTGCTGCGCTTGCTTCGCTGCCTGGAACCAGAAGTCCACCAGCAAGGCGCAACAGATCTCCGTGCACCTGCCGCGGAAGGTGATGAAAGCGTGCGGCTGCAACCGCTCCCGTCGCTTCTTCCGCTTACCCGCTTACCCCATGAGGAGAAACTTCCCTCCTCGCCCAGCCAGTGCTGTCCTGGCGCACAGTGATGATGATGGTCAGCTGCGTTTAAAACGAAGGGGGTGAAACTGGTTTTCAACAAGCTATTCCTTAGTCTTCGGGAGTGGTGTAACAGAACCATAAAGTGTGGTATAACAAAAATGTAGAGAAGCGAAAAATGAGCAGAGTAAAGCCTGGGGAATTTTCAGCTGGTACTTGATGCATGAGAAGCTTATAAACTTTAAAAAAGCGAGAGCTAATGCACGGCATATGCGTCACAATGCTGAGAAAGCTTCCTGGAAAAATTACATATCGTCCATAAGCAGTTCCAATCACATCCAAAAAAAACTGTGGGAGCAAGTTTGTAAGCAACTTCTCCACTTTCACAATTCCTTTTCTTACAGCCCCTGAAACAAAAACAGGTGTAGAGGAACATCCAAGGTGAACATTTCTCAAGTGTTTCCAGTTCCTCACACTACACGGAATCATTTTCAAAATACAAAAATGCAGCTGAGAGAAACAGACCACCAACAAGGGGTTGCACAGATGAACCATTAATAGATTAATTACAATCCAAGAAATAAACAAGAGTTCTATCTGCCAGCAAACAGACTGCTCCCGGGCCTGATGTAATACCATATAAATGTGTGTAAGGGCCGCACTTTTTTCCAGTTTTGAGGGCCAATTTTGAGGGTGCGGCCCATACATGTGGTGTGTGAAAAAAAGTTTTTTTTTTTTTTTAAAGTAAACATACACCAATCAGGGAATGAGTGGCGTTTATTCTATGTTCAGTCGTCACTTGTGGAGTCTTCAGACCCCGAGCTCGTGCTCTGCTCTGGTGCATGCACATCCCACAAGAAGTCACACAGCATGTCCGCTGTTGTTCTGCACTTCCATCGCATGGCAGAGCAGCTCTTATTCCAGCTCAGGAAACTTGCACGGCTTGCCTTGCAGCTTGTGTTCTGTGTTCTGCCACGTCGAATTTCCTGCCCGCCGCACGCTTGCTGCGGCCAACAGCTAACTCCTAACCGTGTAGCTATTGAGGTGCTTACCTATCGTGCTAAAATTGCAACACTCGGCGGCGAACTAACGCGCTACCACAGCTCCTGTGCCTTTGACAGCCACTAAAAGCTGGAGCTGGGGATGGGAGAAAAAGTTGATGCGATGATGATGATGAGACGCGGCACCTGAAAGCTGCTGTGCATGTGTGTGGCCTCCACAATTGAGCGCGCCGCCGCTGCTCGCAGCCGGAGCTGATCGCGGAGGCCATGACGCGTGCATTTCGTGGTTTGTTGAAAGTTTGGATGTGGCCCTTACATGGATTTTTTTTTTTTTAATATTTCCTTAGGGAAAACACGGTGTGGCCCATACACGGTTGTGGCCCATACACGGGTGTGGCCCTTAAACATGGTACATTACGAAATGCTGGCACATCTTTCCCAATTTTTCCTGAAGTTAGCACAAAAAATGGACAAGGGACAGAAAGAAAGGACACATAAGTCATTCACAAGCGCTACTACCAACTGTTTATTCACGTGATCATACAAGGCGTATAAAAAGGGAAAAAACGGCGAGCATGCGCGTAGAGAGGGCAGATAAGGCACAGCAGTCTGGCAACAAGTCACTAAAAAAAACCAGTCTAAAAAGCACATTCAGTGGAATACACGTGAACAGATGTATCACTCGTACAACGCTCTGACAACTTTTCGATGTAATAGGCCTCTAGAAGGAGCCTAGCCTTATTGTTCCCGCTCTTGCCAAGAATCGTGGTCCTCTCGAATCTTGCCCTACACGTGCTCTCACACATAGCAAGGTGCCGCACGAGGTTCGCATTTGTGTCCTTATTTTCTACGGTATTAGCATGCTCCCGTAGCCGGTCATCAATGCAGCGGCCAGTTTGGCCAACGTATAAAGCCCCACAAGAGAGGGGGATGCGGTAAACCACAGCTGTGGCACATTTAGCATAGGCATCCCCATGCTTCTTGTTGCAGCCCCTGCCAGCACAACCAGTGATGTGAGGGCAATGCTTTGACAGCTTGTTGGGTGCAGAGAACACCAAGGGGTGCCTACCAGCCACTTTTTTCAGGTTGTGGGAGAGTTGGTGCACATAAGGGACCACCACCGGCTTTGAGGAAGGGGTTCAGTTCTTTTCCGGACACCTTTTTGTTCTTGCATCAGTGTTTCAGCAACAGCTGAAATGACCAGTCCAGGGAAGCCTGCTCTTAAGAGTTGCGAAACCTGATCATTTATACTCTGTTGAATTTTATGAGGGCAAGATTTTTGAAGAGCAGAATCCAAGCAAAGCGAGGCTCTTTTTACCACCTTGGAATGTGCCGAGTCATAGCTGAGCAACTCTTTGTTGGCTCTGGGGGAGTACATCCAGCAAAGATGGTCTCAGCAGAGCACAAGCTTCAGGTAGCACCTGATTGTGTGGAAGTTCCTGGGTGAAAACTAAACCTTTCCCCAGTTGATTAAAAGCAGTTAAAACCAGTGAAACAATATGGTCAAGGGATTTAAAGTTTCTTGACCTTAAAAGAATTAAAAAGTCATCGACATACCTAAAAACTTTAAAACTGGCTCCCCTTGAAAAGACTGTGCAAGTAGGTGGTGAGTTGAAGATAAAAATATGTCACCTAAAATGGGAGCTACTCATGAGCCGATACAAATGCCTTCACGCTGCAGATAAAACTGTTCGTCATGAGAGATAAAAGTGACCTGCAGGTAGTATTCTAGTAGTTTTAAAACATTTTCTACCGAGATACCAGCAGAGTTCTGGAAGGCCACAGCCCCCAAGCCTTCAGTACATTCTCTGACCGTAGCCAGCAACTCGGTATGTGGAATAGAATAAAACAAGTCTAAGCAAAATCCAAGTGATTGTTACCCTGCACGAAATCGACAACTTCTTGTGACTTCTGTGCCCAAAAGGGGTCATCAGCAGGAATGTGCTTTAGCTTGCTGAGCAAGAAACAGCTAACGTTGTGTTGCCAAGAGCCCTCCTGAATGGCATATCCGGTTTGTGCGTTTTAGCCGAGAAGAAAACCTGCAAAGAATTCTTTGAGCTGGAATTGATTGCAGATGCCAAAGATGTACACTCTGTACACTCCTACAATGAATTTTGTTTTCAACCTGGCTTGGCTTTTTAACGGGCATAAAATTTAAAGGCCATTGGGCATTACAACAAACATCCCTTCTTTGTCAGACTGCAGTAAGCTTAAACCATGGTCCTTGAAATATTTCACAACAGAAATGACATCAAGAAAACCAGTCTTACAGGATTTGGGATATTTTGCTCACCTGTTTAAGCAGTCCACTCCATCCAGTAGGCAACGTTCCCGGTCCTCGTTTACCTTTGAGGCTCTATTCCTATTGATAGAGAGGAGTTCATGGGGGGGTACCTGAGGTGGAATACCTTATTTCGGGCCTTTCTCCAGGACGTGTGAAATCCTTTCAGGAACAGAAGCACCACCGGTGAAAACCACACGCTGCTTCAGGTTGTCTGGCCTTCTCTTGCAAGAGGTGGTCAGAAGATGGACCAGGTCGGCTCTCCGTCGCTGTTCAATAAGGTGCAACGCAAGAATCCATGAGCTTCTCACTAGCGACCCCGGCGGCAGGGTAAACGCTTTGGCACCCTACCCTCAGCCAGTCTTGGTAAAGGCGGATCTGTCGCCACAGTTCTGAGCGCATAATCTTCACATAATCTACCGTAGAAAATAAGGACACAAATGCGAACCTCATGCCGCACCTTGCTACGTGTGACAGCACGTGTAGGGCAAGATTTGAGAGGACCACGATTCTCTGCAAGAGCGGGAATGATAAAGCTAGGCTCCTTCTAGAGGCTTATTACATCAAAAAGTTGTCAGTGTTATGTGAGTGATACACCTGTTCATGAGTATTCCGCTGAATGTGCTTTTCTAGACTCATTTTTTTTAGTGACTTGTTGCTAGACTGCTGTGCCTTATCTACCCTCTCTACACGGATGCTTGCAGTTTTTTCCCTCTTTATAAGCCTTGTATAGCGCTCATGTATGCCTTGTGTGTCCTTTCTTTCTGTCCTTTGTCCATTTTTTTGCGCTAACTTCTTCAGAAAATGCATCACCAACTAGCCGGCAGCTTGCTCTCCTGATCTTTCCCAACCTTCTGTAGAAGCACTTTTGAAATTTTATTTTGGATATTAGGAAAAATTCCCGGAAGCTTGGAAAAAAGCCATTATAGTGCCATTCCTAAAACTTGAAAAGCAGCCAACATCCACTGGTAGCTACAGAGCAATAGCTCTTACCAGCTGCCTCACCTAGTCTTTTGAAAGCGTTTTGAATATTCATTAGGCTAACCTTCGTGCTTGAATCTCGTGAACTTTCATCAGTGTAGTTTTGAAAAGGCGTGCAACAGACCTTTTCGCTTGCCTCGAAGAGCAAGAGGCTTTCAGACACGGATGGCCCTGTTCTTCTTCGATCTCAAAAAGGCATACGACGCAACTCGGAGGTGCTAGATACTCCACGACTTAGCAGAGCTTGGCGTCCGCGGAAGGATATTGAACTGCATAAAAGACTTCCTATCCAACCTTTCCTTTCGTGTTTGCCTAGGTTCAACTGTCTCAAAGAACTTAGCTCAGGAGAATGGAGTACCTCGTTTTAAGTTGTGAAAATAAATTCCTTAGCCCGCATAATCCCAAAATCAATTATGTACTCAGTTTACGTTGACAATCTCCAGATAGCGTGTGCGTCAACAAACATATCAACATGCGGGAGACAAGTACAGTTGACAAAAAATAAACTAGCAACATGGGCAGACCGAAATGGATTAGATTTCTCTCCCCAGAAAACAGTCACTGTCATGTTCTCTCTCAAACGAGGCTTACAGAACAATCTCACTACATCTAAGGGAAACCGAATTACCAGTAAACAAACACAAATTTCTAGGTATAAATTTCGACAGAATGCTCCACACACAAATGTCCCAGAGGTACTACGTTGGGAGTGCAGTAACACAAGGGAGAGAAGAGAAAATAGTCAGGCTACCTGAGTGTGCATCAGTTTTCACGGCAGAAGGGTGCACCATTGCTGAAATACTGAAGACAAACATGGAAAAATGTGTCTCCCTCAGAATAATCACAGCGCTAAACTCCAGAAATGCAGTTCAGCTCATAATTGGAGACATAATACATAACATATAAAGCTCTGCTGGGTTCCCAGTCACATCACCGGGAGTGAGAGTGCTGGTGCACGTGTTGCTTCAAGGGACAAAGAAGCTGGCCGGCTGCATTTTGTAAAGACCTGTGGGCACCAGGGACGTTTTGTGGAAGTAGTCTGCTCATTGGACGCACACACCTTACACACAGATTCCTGCTTACAAAACAAGAGAGACCATTTTGTGAAAAATGTAGAGAGGAACTTAAAATTAATCCTCATGCGCGAAACTTTAAAAACTCACGAAAAAGCACTTCATTCAATTTTGCAATGAATGCATTCCTTTTCACCCTGCACTGGTCTTAAGCAACAGTGAAATTGTTGGCATATCTTTTTAGCAGCGAAGCAGCTGCACCAGCTGGTGGCTGTGCTGAAAAGGCGGAGACAGCTGATGACCTCGCTTTTACAACCAACCCCCTGAGAAAAGCGTCAGTCTAAGGCTGAAGAATCTGAACAAACAAAGGGATTGAGGCGAGGCTTCAGGAGGTAACTTTCCTTGGCACCCTTTGGCCATTGAGTGCAGTAAACGTGGGCTATATTTTCTTAAATATACTGTGTGACAAAACTGTGAAATAGAGCTGTGTAGTAGGTCCTTGAAAAACTTCCAGAAAGGCCCTGAAGGTCTTTGATATGAACCATGATAGCCTTAGATGCTTATGCGCCACTAAACCCCACACAACACAAACTTTTTGCCATACCGCACGCTGTCAGTGCCTAGTGTCTCCAGTGCAACAATCCCGTTTGTGATGCAGAGAGTATCTATCCTCACAATGCTGTTTGTTATTGTAGGCGATAATTTCAAACCTTGCACAGTTGGCACTGCTCGAATTGATTAGGTTGGGAACTAGCACTTGTAACAAACAGGACTTTGTTTTGAGCAGTACCTTGTGCAGTTATTCAGCCTTTGTAGGACGTGGCCTGTGCAGACGGATGGAATGTGTTTAAGTTAGACTATACATGATAGCTGTTGATAGCTTCATAGTGGTATTTTCCATAAAATATATAATGTTCTTCCCATTTTCAAAACTTTCTTCTGATTGTCAACTAAAACTAGAGATATTACAAAGTGCCCAAGTCCAAGATATTGAATGCGATTAGGAGTTAAGCAAAATCTGTGGACTTTAAATGTAGCCGAGGTGATGGCAGGCAGTGCTGTATTTGCAAGTTTGGCCTGGATATAACAAATTTCACATGCAGATTCTAAATGGCACAGTGCACGACAGAACTAAGAAATAAGTGTAGGTGACATCCCCCGTCATTGCGGTTGTAGGGAGGGAGAGTTTGGGTCTGAGGCTCCTGTCTTTTTGGTGGAGGAAGCGAGGAACAGGAGTGTTTTTTTGGTCGCACAGGCGCTTTGGGATTCTATATTGAATGTATGAACGTGCCGAAAATGTCATTTTTAAAAAACACTTTTTCGCCATTCTTTTTTTCATGTTTCAAGACCCGCATCCCCCCTTAACAAGGCAAAAATACATTGAAATGGATTTGTCCCCAGAAAAATTCTCCTTAGTTCGCGTCTTCAATATTAACGGGTGTCATATTAATGGAGCACAATTGTTTTAGGTAAAAGAATAGTCTGTTATGCTGTCTAGTTGTTTTTGATTGCCAGTGTGCTAGTCATTAGTGCATTTGTGTCAAAGACAGGATGGTGTGACACACAGATTCCTTCTTGTCACCAGTTTGTGCATAGGTTCATGTGTAGAAAGCTCACGTGGATGATTTTAGGCAAACGGAGGGGCAGCTAATTGGAATCACTATTTTACTTGATTATCACTAGAATAATTGTGCCTGGAAGTTTTCTTGCACAGAAAAATGCTCCTCCAGTACAAAAATGTCGTGCTGGTGCAGCCATTTTGGCAATTGCCCTGTTGGAGAGTGTGAGGCCAATGTGGGTGGCTGCTGCTGTCAGGAGATGTTTATTTAGACAAAAACTGTCAGCAGTTGCATCAGTAAATGAATTGTGAGCAGCTTAAGCTATTGTAGTTGCATAGTGCAGCTTGGTTACCTGCTGCAGGTGAAAGGCACGTCATTGCTTAACAATTTTCCCCCAAGGCAGATAGGTTGGCAACAAGCAGTAGTGTGAGAGAGTTTCCACCTGTATATACCTCATCCACATTGGCAAACTAGATTGTGTTGTAGTCACTAGCAGGTGTGTGGTAGGCAGTGGGTTAGGAAGCTTGGGACCATGTAAACTGTGGAGTGTTTTGCATTCTGTGCATTATTTGTTGCAATCTAGCCACCTCCACAGAGTGACATTCTGCAGTGTGTGTTATCTTGCGCAGCTTCAAGGTCAGCGACCTTATTTATTTATTTGGAATTGCAAACATGTTGTCCCATAAAGTCTGCAGTGTCCCTCAGATTTTTACTATGGTATCTGTAACACATCAGTGGTATCTGTATTGAAACACAGTAGCAAAAAATGTCTCTCGCATGAAAGCAGTGGGGTTGAATAAGGTCATACCTATTTCAGCATGTTGCACACGAGTGCGAAATCGCATCTGTCAGTGTGCTGCTTTTTGCACACTTTGGAATACCAGGTGTTTCAGGGATATTGTGAAATCGCCAAAGACTCGCGTTTTCAAAAAGCGCACATCTTTTGGTGCGGGATGGCCAGAATTAGTTGAGCAGCAGTGGTAAAGGTAATTGCGTTTTCGAAATTTGAAAAACTGTTATGGCTGCTGCTGACAATATCTACAAATCTAATTGTAATAGGTAAGAAGTTAACTATCAAAAATCTGTTAGCCATCTTACTAGTTTGCATAAATTACCTGAATTGCTTTTTTTTTATGTCCACTTATACCGGTATTACTATGGCACAGAATCCATGTTTATACCCAGAAAATGCTTGTTTTTAAATATTAAAGTGGCAGCCATGGCTGAGTGGTTATGATGCTGTGGGCTGCTGTAGACCCGTGTACGGTCGGTGCACATGAAAGAACCCCAGGTGGCTGAAATTATCTGGAGCCCTCCATCCCTCATTGCCTGAGCTGCTTTTGGGTATTACCCTGTTTTCCTAAAGGAAATATTTTAAAATTATATATACGTGTAAGGGCCGCACCCACACTTTCCGCGACCCACGCAGGAATAGCCTTTGAAATTCATGCACCGTGGCCTTCACGATCAGCTCCGGCTGCGAGCAACGGTGCACTTGATTGTGGAGGCCACACACACGCACAGGAGCCGCCAAGGATCGTGCCCGAGGCCACAGCTCATCATCATCTTTTTCCAGCTCCCGCTATTCATATCGGGAGTTGTGGCTTTCGCGTGTTAGTTCATTGTAGTTGTGGCTTTCGCGTTGCAGTTTTTTTAGCACGATGGGCTAATAGCTGCACGGCTAGGGGCATTATGTAAAGTGCAGTCGACAACAGATTTTTTTGGGCTCTCTAGGGACCACAAAAGCATCCGAAAAATCAGGCAGTCTGAAAAGTAAAATTTAAAAAAAAATCTGCCAATATAATGGACACAGGGGTCAACAGTTCAGTGCACATTCTGAAGTTCCTCGTGATTAAAACTCGTACGACAGACGCCAATGAGCGCACAGTTCTTAGACGGCCCAGATGCAAATGCGAACCCACCGCTGCAGGAACTGTGCTACACCCACAGTACGAAGGGCCCGGAATAAGGAGGTGAATTAACAAGGTTCCACTGTACACATTATATGCCAGCTTGGGTATTGGCAGTGAGTGCGAACAAGGTCCATAAAATTGAGCAGTCAATTGCGATGCATCTGAAATTTAAGGTGCCCTTATACATTGGCTCTATTGTCCATGTTGCTGTACCATGCATGTCCGCAAAATCAGAGGCCCGAATTTTCAGTTGTCAACTGTAAATGCCACTGAGTTTGCGTGCCACGTACGAGTCCTCGGAAGTGAGCTGATAATCTGCAACGTTTGCACAAAACCTTGCACAGCACGTCACGCAGGCCTTGCGACATGAGCAGGAAGGGGCTTGAATGGCCTGAAGTGCCGGTCCCCCCCGTGTTGTCTGGCCATGGTGAGGCAGAAGGAAGGTCAACAACCAACCAAGCTGATAGGCGATGCAATATCTGTCAGTATTTTGGATTTTTTTTCTGTAACTCTCGGACACAGTTTCAGTGAACTCTTTCCGTACCATGGGGAAAACGACCATTTTGAAGGTTTCAGTACATTTATTTTTCTGTAAAAAATATTGCATTCAATATTGATTGCAATACCCAAAAACAGAGCTGAATAAAGGTGCTTTCTATTAATATACGTTTAAAGAATGAATTGCATGTTGCAACAAAAAATTTTGTTGCTAAAAACGAGATTTTAGAAAAAAATTTTCTGAAATATGCAAAATGTTTGTTACTCTATTGGCCACTATCTGCAAAAAAAAATCATTTATATCTTGAATAGTATTGTTGCTACAAAACAATTACTGGAAACCCTATAGTTGTGCATCGGAGCGCGGCCGCCTGTGTTTCAGGCTCGTTTCCATCATCACCGATGTGAAAACTGAATCATCTTCAGCGCCTTGCAACATTTGCAGGCTCGTTGTTGCACAGGACGTCGATTAAATCACTCGCAGACAAAACAGAGTCCTGAGATTTGCTATGTTTCAGAGCGCGTGCCGCGCATGCGAAGGCTGCCAAGCGACTTTGATAGTACCGCATCTTCGGAGTGCAGTACCATCAGTTCTCCGGCTACAAGCCAGATGCGCATCTTGCCTGTAAGCAACGTGGAAGGCTCTGAAGTCGAGCGGCGAAGGCGTCATCTGCGGGCAACATGGCGGGCAATGAGCGCAGGTCCGCGTCTTCATTTCTTAGCAGCGCGTTAGAAAGTGCCCCCTCGCGGGACAAAAGAAAACTACATCGGAAACAAAACTTTGGTTCCTGGCCTACAAACTACATCTGCAGTGTGGTCATTAGCAACGCAGAAGGTTCTGAAATCAGAGCATGAAATGATCGTTACCGGGCTAACGATGCTCAATGGGTGCGGTAGGGAAAGAATTAAGTCCTAGTCAAAATCAACCTAGAGCCCTCCAAGCACACATAGGCCGTGTGCGGCTTCTGGACATTTAGCCCCACAAACCATTGTGCTTCCCGGCTGAGACTTGTTTTGTCAAAAAAAAAAAATTGCTTTTTAGATTTTGCAACCTCCTGGTAGAGTATTTATTTCTTTAGCTTTCAGAAAAAATATTCCACTTGGGCGTTCAGGACATAAAAATAATTTTGATCCTTTTCATGGTGGCATCAAGTGGAAAAGAGTTTTCAAAGGCTTTATTTGCATTTCTCTCATTCCACTTTGTTTTGTAAAATAAAGCAGCTTTTATGGCAGAGCATTTCTTTAACTTTCAGAAAATACATTATTGCCTTTAGGTAGTCATAACTTCAAAAATGTTTTTTTTTTTTTTTTTTCATCCTTTTTCATGGCCAGGTCGAGCGGAAAGGCAGGAGTTTTCTGGGCTTAATCTGCATTTTTTTTTCTTTAAAAAGCATATTTTAAATTAAGCAAACGTGTTTTGACAAAGGCATTTCATGCCACAGTCAGTGAACTGAATTTATTGGAAACTCCACTGGAATGGTGTGTGCTGCGTTCGGAGTGTGGCCACAGGGCATCCTTCTGGACCATGACTCGTCTTGTGCCAAGCATGCTACATGCCATTTTTTTTACGCTTTTTTTTTCTTATTATAGGTTTTAGCTCAGGCGCATTGTAGCAGCCTCTTTCCAATCCCTATAAATACTGGTCCGGAACAGTCATGTACCTCTCTGGTGAAGACTGGTCCCTTGTTGAAATGTCAGTAAACCCTTTCATCTTTAAGCATGTGTCAATCTGCTTGGCAAGTAGGGGTTGGACTTTTCAGTTTTTATTTTTTGAAAATTCGGTAGACTTTTATCATATTTTACTTCAGAACCCAAGTTTCGGTTGTGAATACTATTTTCGATGAATGAAATGCTGTCTTTTTTCGGTGATTTAATGTAGCAGTCCTGTGTGGTCAGAGGGCAATTGAAGTCTGTCTTGGTGTTTTTGTCATCATGAACAATTCATTTCGTAGCATGCAAATGTTATTACTTGGAGGAGCTGTGCTTGTAGAAGAAATGGGAGTAACTCAAGTTAAATGAGAAACGTAGTTTTACTTCTACGAATGAGGTTGAGCTGGGCTTGAGTGCAAGGGCAGGACATCATCATGCGTGTTGATGGAGCTGCTGTCGCGATAGCCAGAACATACCTTTTTGTGACACCCATGCAGTTGATTAACCTGCCTAACTGCACTAAGCAGTGCTTAGCTTACCAGCGGCGGGGAGTTGGTCCTTCCCGATCGTCAGAGGCATGTAAACCAGCGGAGAAATGCCTCTGCTTATCCAACACAATTGTTGCATCGTGCCCCTGGCTTCCTGCGTACTTAATTTCAGCTTTGACCGAGTGTAACTCAACAGCCTGTACGTTGCATGCTGACCTTTTTCAGTTTGAACTGAAATGTCCAACCCCTATCTATAAATATGTGTACACATGCACACACACACTGATAAAGTAGGCTGTCACACACTTAAAAGCATGTGGGTTTACGGATGTTTCAACTGGGGACCGGTCGTGTTGTGCTTCGTTAAAGGGTAGGTGGCATAATGATTCATGGAAGAACCAAGTGATGTGCTTTAGTGACCCCTTGGGCATTGTCAGAGCAGCCTCCCATTGTTCCTGATGTCCTGACCCTTGCCATGGGGGCTCGGAAAGACTAACTGCTCTGGTACTAGGACACAAATAGCAGTGAGGAGAGGTTTCACCACTGGAATATAATGGAGAGAAGGAAAGCGCCACATAGCCTGGTCGCTTTTCGGAAGAGATTTATGCGGTGGAGGGTACATTAGGCAACAATTTGTATAAAACAGGGTGAGGTCGTGCTAGTTTTGTACTGGAATGAAAGCTAGCATTCTTAAATCAGCTGAAGCCGTATAGCTTTTTTACTGAAGGCAGCGGAAAGCACTTTTTCTCCTTATTTTTTCCTTGAACAAGTGCACCTGGTGGCGGCACCCCAAACTACTGCTCCTTGAACACTGTGATGTCTCCCTGCATCCATGCCCGCTCGTCCCGGCCATTTCGACGCTCCGTGGACGCTACATGTAACATAAGGGATGCGCCACTTGTGTCGGCAGTCTTTTGAGCTTGATTTGTTCCACGCAGCTGCCCACTGAGCAAAGGACGAGGGTGCGAAGGTATTGTTCAGCTAAAGGGGAGGGAAGGGATACGCCATGGCATGCCTTCCTGAAAGATGCTAAGAATGGATCCATGTGGCTTCGCGACAAACCTTCTTAGTCCGAATTTTTATCACATTTTTATGCTCAACATGTCACTGAAGCGACAGTGCCTCAAACTTGACGCTTTGCCATACACAATTTCACGTACAGGCATGAGCAATATGAGAGGAAACAAGTGTTTCGCACAAAATGAGAAGTTTTCCGGTTATTTCTTCATTATATTTTACAATGCTTTCTGCATATTATATGCGAATAAGAAAGTAAGTTCAAAAACAAAAACTGTCGTTACAGTAATCAATAAATGCCCCATGTAATGCCCCATACCAGGGGCCTTTGAGGTATCAAATAAAAAAAAAATGAATGCTCATATTGCTCACGACTTTACTTGCGAGGGAGACGTGCCAGGCAGGGTGTAATGGCAGCCGATATGCAATAGCACAAGCATTACATCGTAGTCTTCCAGGTCAGCTATGCGCCATATTGTAAAACTAGGTACAGTGAAAGCTCGTCAATTCGGCAAATCTGATAATTCGACGAGCACGCGAGGTCCGTACAATTATATTTAGGAGTCTATGGGGCGAAACTCTCGTTAATTCGACCAAATTTTTGCACTAATCGGTTAATTCGGCGTAGCTCCATAGCCTGCCACTTCGCATTTCACTGCGGGAGGGCGGGAAGCATGAGAAAAAAAAAGGGCAGCGTACGCCATCCGTACTGCCATCTGCAGTGTGAGAGAGAGGAGGGCGGTGATAAGCGATGCGGGGTCAGCCGGAAGTGCGTTCTTTCCTACCTTTGCGCAGTCGAGTCTCGCCTACGTGTTTACTGTGCTGCGTGTGAGTGTATAGCATGCAGTGCCCGCGCGTCTTGCCGCTGCGATGGCGACACCAGCAAAGCGGCCGAAGTATGAAGCGGAGGACCTGAACACAAAAGTACATATATTGAAGGCACTCAAAGACGTCGTTTCACGCGAAGACGTGATGAACAAGTATGGAGTGAAGAGGACAACATTGGCCACGTATGTCAAAAATGAAGAGTATCTTGGAGGCGTTCGACAGTGAAAGCTTCATTGCTAAAAGAAAGACTGCGGACGGCGGCCCACCCGGAGCTCGAAGAAGCCATACTGCGATGGATCGCGAATGCGCGAGAGGCCTATCTCCCTGTGAGTGGGCCACTAATTTGTGCACAGGCTGAGAGATTCGCCGCAAAAATGAACATCTAAGATTTTAAAGCCTCCGAAGGTTGGCTCGCTTGTTTTAAAAGCCGGCACAACCTGACGTTCAAGAGTGTGTGTGTCGAAAGAGCCTCCATGAGCGACGAAGCAATCGAGGAGTGGCGGACCAACGGGCTGCCTGAATATCTGGCTGCTTACGACGCGAAGGACAGCGCTGTTCCTTAAAGCTCTTCCGCACAAGACGATAACTTTCAAAGGTGACCCGTGCACAGCAGGAAAACGCAGCAAGGAAAGGATTGCGATTCTACTTGCGGCCAAAATGAATGGAACAGAGCGGTTGCCGCTCTTATTGATTGGGAAGGCGCAGAAGCCGAGATGCTTTAAGAATGCTAGACACCGTCCTGTTAATTATCAAGCTAACAGGAAGGTCTGGATGACATCCAGCATTTTCCAGACCTGGCTGCATCAGCTTGACCGGCGTTTTGGAATGGAGAAGCGCAAGGTCCTCATGGTCGTGGATAATTGCAGTGCCCACTGCAAGGTGTCGGGCCTTGAATGGATCAAGCTGGTGTTTCTCCCACCAAATACAACCGCAGCCCTACAACCCATGGATCAAGGAATAATTCAGTTCATCAAAAGCAAATACAGAAAGTACGTCTTGCAGCGCATGCTTGTGTGCATGGAAGCGGGGAAAAAATACGAGCTTGCGCTCTTCAGCGCTTTTAACATTCTGGCTCATGAGTGGACCAGGATGCCCCCAGAAGTAATCGCTAACTGCTTCAGGCATAGCGGTTTTGTACCACCGGACTGCTGCGCAGAGACACTGCCATGTGAGACGGCTGACGCAACCGCAGAGGACGACAGCTGCTTCGAAAATGTCTTGCCTTCTTTCGTGCGGCTTGCCGATTACATCACCATCGATGATGGTGTCGCAGTCGCCGGACAGCTGACGAAGGACGACATGATTCAGGAAGTAACAAGTACCGGCAACGACAATTCATCCAAAGACTATTGTGAACAGCTACCCCAGCTACCGAAGCGCACGCACACGGTTAAAGAAGCCACAGAAGCACTATCCGTGCTGGAGGACTTCTGCGAACAGGTTCCCAATGGCGCGCGTGCCACGGAGCACCTGGCAGCGATTAGTGCTATTGTCACTGCTCAAATTTGCCCGAAAAAGCAGATGGTGATAACTAACTTCTTTGCCAAATACAGTCAGGCCCACTTATAACAATATATTGGATATAACAATGGTCAGTCATGGCACCATCAGTTTTACCATGTGTTCTATGGTAAAATAAACTGCTTATAGCAATGCTGTCAAGGCACATTATTGGTTATAACAATCGGCCTTTTTCATTTTCCTGTGCTGCCACCTCGCGTACAACGCTGGAAGCTCACTGGAAGGGTACTGCGCGCCCAACCCGGCCGGACTCAGTAATCTGTCGACGATGGCGTGTCCTGGGCAGCACCTGGGCAGAATTTCTGCGGCTGACTGATGGCTAAGTGCGAAGTCCGAGGCAGGCTGCTGTGCCCATCGAAGGGCAAATTCTTCAGTATCTCCAATCATCCAGCATGCAATACGATCGCCAGCTAAGCAAGGGCCGCCGCTTCAAAGATGAAGGCTACATTCGGAACGTAATGTTCAATGAAATATCCCCGATCATTTCCCATTTATTGGTGGTAGTGCTGTTTAGCTTTATCAAAACGTGCCGCAGCTTAGTTGCACAGAGGCCGGTCTGCATACAGTCGCGATATTGAATGTGCAAACTCGTATGTTCTTGCTGGTGTGCAATTCCAGTTTGCAGTGTTTTAATGTAGGAACAGATGAAATGGCCACATTTTTGCCTCGAGTGTCCTCTATTTTTTCTTCAGTTCCACCATCCGCCCGTCCGTAGGGATCCGTACGGATGTGCGTGCTGCAAAACTTTTGGAGGTAACTTAAATATACCCGATTCACTTTTTACCTGACCGGGTTACAAACCTATATCCATTTTTGGTGACAAACTGGAAGCGTGTGAGGCTACCGCCGCAGTGCACCTTTGCTGGTTTCTTGAAAAGCAGTTGCCTGCGATGAGCGCACGCCATGGCATTGTACGTGGATTTGAACGTCTGACACATGGGCTGTGTGGAATGCTTCAGTGGAGGGCTCCGTGTTAATATATGCGACTTGGACTTATTTCACGTGCATTGACATACACAGCACACTAGTGCTATTGTATTTCGCCTCCACTGAAATGCGGCTGTCGTGGTGTGCATCCAAACCGCGATCTTGAGAACAGCGACGGGAAGTCTGGATGCCGTGGTGCCGAGGCCTTCCTGCCCACGAATAAAAGATTGCGTGATAGACTGCACGCGCATTTAACCGCAGTAACTAGTCCGTACCTGTCACAAAGTGATTCCCGCTCAGTTTTGACGTTCTTGACGGTGCCCAAGGGCGGCCACGATCGTCGAGCCGGCGAACTGCTTTTATCCACGCTTCGCGTCGAAGGCGGTCCCGGGAAGCGTTCGCAGAGCGAAAAAATTCGACTTTGCTTCCCTTTACATATTGGGCATTGCAGCCGTATGCAACACATGTCGTAGGCATCGCCAAATGCGTCGTGCTGAGCGCCCGAAGGCTGCAGCAAAGCACCCCGCCGCTTAGGAAGCCGGTTTGTTTACACTTCCAGTATGTTTCGCGACACCGCCGCCAGGGGATGGGCGCATGCGCAGTCGCGTCGTGAAAAAGGCGGATTATTTATTTATTTCAAGATACCCCTAGAGGCCCTCTTTCACGAGGGTATTACATAGGGGGTATTTGAGTGTCAACCATTATAGAAAAAAAAAAAAAAACAGGAACTGCTACAACCACACCAGCAAAACCATGCTTACAACACAAAAGCGTGCACGTGTGGGGCCGACCAATGAACTAAGCCGGCGCAGCGACGCCACAAAACCATAAGAACCCGTGAATGCATTCCCCTGAGCAAAAGGCCCATGCAGTGAAGAAAGTAGGGCGCATGGTAGGGAGCCTTGGCGGAGCAGTCTATTATTAACATTTCTGAGGGGTGCACAGCTTGTAGAAAAAAATGTGCAGACACGTTTTTCTTTGTTTTTACACTCTGAGCTACAGCTGGCACCGGCAGCGCGTACGTTGTCCCATCTTCCGCTCTTCTTTGCTAACTTCCCCACAGTCCCTGCTTCGCAAATTTCACGTGTCCCAGGGGCAGGCGTCATCGTGTCAGGCGAGCTGCTGCATTGCTGCATTGGCTACGTGCGCCATGCGTATCCCCAATCAGTCGGTGCAGTGCCTGTGCGTGCAGCCAGTGCGGTTTTTCTCTTGTCAGCTGTCACTGCACCCTTAGTTCTGCATGCTTCTTGAATTTCCCGTAAGAATGACTTCCGGAAAGCCGGCTTGATTCCTGTGACATGGAGGTGCGCGAAGCTCCGGCTGGTGCAGTGATGGCGGTGCTTTGGTCATCGGTGAACGGTGAACATTGTTCCGGTCCCCTGAAGTTCCAATTAACAAGCTTTTACAGGCATTAGAACAATCAAACCCCTCTGGGTATTTACTGGGTATTTACTGTCAGTAAATGCTCTGAAGTTTGTCATCTTTTTTTTTTTTTTCGGCACAACCCTGTTTGCATGCATACATGCATAACAATTATTGGTTATAACAGTGGTATTTCCACGGCACTTGAATATTGTTATAAGTGAGCTGGACTGTAAAGGTATGTCATCCAGGGGCACATTTCGGTTTTTTTTGTCCATTCGATATTTGGACAGTCGGATAATTCGACAATTTTTCGCGGTCCCGTCAGTGTCGAATTAACGAGCTTTTACTGTACCAGTGTTTCCTAAAAAGCACAAGACCAAAAGCATGACAGCCGCGCTTTGGTAAAGAGGGGACCTGAATAGCATGAAAACATGAGAGCGCAGTGTAAGCTGCAAAAAATGTGCACTCTGTAGCACATGTTGAGTGCGCATAATTAGAGAAGATGGCTAAAAATGGGGCAGCATTTGTTACATAGGTATTTTCCTTGTTAAGAGACAGTAGGAAGTATTTTCACTGGTTGCAGTTTTTTTTCGCTGATTTCAACACCCTCCAACGGAAAATCATCTCTGATGAGACACGGTACAGAAATATACGTTATAAACACTCTCATCTTCCTAATGCCAAACTTCCATGCAGTACATTCAACAAGCAGTTTGCACGTAGGCATTATATATGTGCATACTTAAATGGTAGAAAAATATATAGCATGTTCTAATGTGAGCATGGGCTAATAGAAGAAAAATTGAGCGGAGAGCTTTTTCACTCATGCCCGAAACAGTGTGAAAGTAGCATAGGCGGCATTATTACACAACAATGTTGGCAATTTATTAGCGAGGCCGATTCCACAAGAATTGCATGCCAGGTCCTGTTCGTGCGAGGTAAGCACTCAAGTGCGGCAGCATACTATAGTCACAACGCTCCAGTCTCAAACTCCCTCATACCTTTTCGTTTTGCCCATGCAGTTAAATTGGATTATAACGTGCACAGCTACCACTGCTGGGTGCACACACCTGGGCTAAAGGTCATTCTACTCATCGTCTTTCATTGGAGCAGCATGTCTCTAAGATGCTGCTCCCACTGCTGTAAATGTTGCATGTTTCAGCTGAACGGGAGCAGGCCGCTGCAGGGCATGTGACACGCCTGCAAAAATACGGGAAATAAAGAGGGCAGCTTAAGATAATTGAACCTGTTGAATCCAATTTCACAATCCCTTAAAAGGAATCATTTTTGTTTTGATTGGATTGTATAGAGGTTGGATACAGAACAGGTGAGCGAATAGGGGATACAGGAGTAGGTAAATAGCCATGGATAGGAGGCAGGGGAAAAGTGACAAAAAGAGAGGAAACATGTAAGCAGACGGGACCCCACCGAAACTAAACTTTTAGCTTATACATCACTAAAACTTGGATATGCATGCGTAGCATGGGGGGACCCTTATACCAAAAATAACATTGACGCTCTCGAAAGAAAATCAGCGTAAGGCAGTCAGGTTTATTTTTTCGAAGTACCGTAGAACTGATTCCCCGACAGCACTAATGAAACAACATGGAATACCGACACTGAAACTGAGAAGAAAAATTCAGCGCTTAAAATTTATGTTCCTTCTTAAAAATAACCTTCTTGCTCTAACTCCTGATCCGTACATAACACCACTTACGGCACACCGAACACGACATCGACACGATGACTCTCTAACGCCATACAGCACCAGAACTAATGTTTTTAAATATTCTTTTTTTCCTCGCACGATAACAGATTGGAACAACTTACCTCTGCCTCTTCTAACCAGCATTGATTCAGTTGAAACCTTGAATTGCTCTTAAATGTTTTTCTTGTCTGCTTTTTGGTTGCCCACACTGATCGTGTTTTTGACTTGCTGCAAGTTTGACATTTCATTTTTGCATATTTCATTCATTGGCTTACTTCTGTTTGTTTATGTTTGACCTTCCCAAATGAAGAGCTCGGTTTGCATTTCGTTTAGTCCTTGTCTTGCTCATGTTCTACTGCCCAAAGAACAAGTGTTTTGAAATTATTTGCAATCTTCGTTCTGTGCGCTGATGTCATTTGTCTGCCCCTCCTGCTTGGGCCGTAAAGGTCTGCAGTATTGAATAAATAAAATAAATAAGTACTGCCAGGCATGACGAGCTGTTCTGTACTTGATGTTTTAACTGGGGGCCGACTTCTTCCTTCAGAAGGAGAGTCCCCGGCCGGAACGTCACGTACAGTGTTTGTTCACCACGTCTGTATTGCCAACCAGCCCTAGGAACTTTTTCTGCCCTATATATGCCAGGTGTTTTGGGGAGCTGATCACTAATTTTAAAAAATAGGGTTTTTGAGGTACAGAGAAGCTTTTTGCGGCATATTAATACGAGTGTTAGTCAAAAAACAGGTGAATCATGCTAATTAGTAAAGTGAATAACTAAATTCTAATAGTTCTTAACTATGAATGATGGGCACCTGATTGCAATTGGAGATTTGTAGCTGGCCATAAGTAATAGCTTTATCAGTTTATAGAATTCCGAAAACACGATTACTCTCGCCGCTATGGCTCAACTAATTTTGGCTGCATCATGACAAAATATGTGCTTTCAAAAAGCATGCAGGCAAAACAACTCCTCCAGTGAATAAAACCTCTAATTGCAACTAGGTGGGAAACTACAATAGTTGAAAAGTTAATTATCAGGAATGAGATTACTGCCGAACTAGTTAACTTTATTGACCTGTTTTTTGATGTCTGCCGGCACTGGTATTATTCTGCCATAGCGGTAGTCTTGATAAGTGAACAAGCCTATTTTAAAAAATTTGTGATTAGCTTCTTTGATAAACCAGGTGTGTGCTTGTGCGTGCATGCAGGATGTTTCGCCTTAGCCTTACACAACTTCTAAAATAGTCTTTTTTGAGTTCGAAGAGCGCTTTTTTCGACATAGCATTGTCAGCGGTGTAGGGCATCAGGATACAGATGAGACGTGCTAACTAGCAGGCTGGTTAACTAATGCTGAATAGTTGACTTTTTAACTATTAATATTGAGCTGCTTAATTCTTGAGGAGTGTAGCCCACTATAAATAATATCCATATCAGTTTTTAGAGTTTTAAAAACTTACTCTGAGCGCTGTGGCCCAGCAAATTTTGGCTATTTCGACGAGTTACGTGCACTGGAGAGGTTGCTTTACCTGCAAACTTCTCAAAAGTGCATGTATCATGGCAGTGTAGCCAGAATTTGTTGGGCCACAGTGTTAAGGGTAACCGAGGTTTTGAAATTCAAAATTCTAAAAACTGATAGGGATATTACTTACGGTGGGCTATACTCTCTCAATAATTGAGGAGCCTCTAACAGTAAGTTAGAAAATCAACTACTCAATGTTAGTTAACCATCCTGCTTGTTAGCACATGTTAGCTGTATTCTGATATACTACACCACTGACAATGGTATGCCGAAAAAAGCGCTCTGCTAACTCAAAAAGCATATTTTTAAAAATTTTGCAGTCTTGGGCAAAACACCCTGTACAGGGTGCTGCATTGGTCACCCAGCGGAAGATCTGAGCCATGAATATTCAACTGACGTGACCGGCACTGCACATTACATACTGGAGCAGAGGTGGAGAAGTCAGACTCATCACCAGAGACTTGCGTACTGAGCACAAAGGAAATACTCGAGGCATAAAGGCCTTCGTTTCTTTTTATTATATTTAAGTTTGGCAGGTGCTCTTAACATACGCAGCACCATCGATAGCATGCCAACGGCAGTAATCCACTTTGGGTACACAGAAACCTTCGCATTGCTATTGCACCCAAATAGGAGCTGTCTCTGTTGCTATCTGATGGAACTTGTTTTGGTGACATTGAACTCTCATGCTCCCGCGCAATCTTCCGATGGCCCCATGCGTAAGGTGACTGCTTGTTTAAATGCTGCCGAGAACGGCCACCGACATTCAACTCGCTGCTCGGTTAGGTTACTGGGAGAAGTTTTTTTTGCAACGAGGCTTCTAAAGTGCATGGTGGGATGCAATGATGACCAGCCTTCGTGCTACAATTGTGGTCATTGCTTGACTGCACTGAGTGGTGACAAGGACGAAACGAGCCGACTGAATGTGGCTAAACTATCAGCTGTAATTTTATTTGGAAAAAATGGGCATATTAACGGAAATTAGAGCCAGTGGGAGCAATCAGCGCAGTTGATCAACAGAGCAGTGTAATACCAGTTAGCTATGTTATGTTCTGGTATAAATTGTGCGAAGCCAAGGCTGAAGAGGCACTTTTTGACATGGCAATTTGACACATTCACTGGATAGAGTTTTGAGGTTTTATACTAGGCAGGGTAAATACAATCTCCCTGCTTAAACCGCTATACAAAACCGCTGGACTCCACCCCGTGATTGCGAGCACTACAGAGCGCACACCGACCACGGTGGCCCTTGCTCTGAGGGAGCACTAAGGAATCACACTCTGGCTGACACAAACAGGCGTTTATTGCTATAACAACAATAACGCCGGCTAGTAACAAAATACTCTAAGGAATCGAGATCATCCGACTCACCAGCATGGTTACGTGGAGTTTGCCCACGCTAGGGACAAACTCCAATCCAGAGGGGATAAGCTAGAAGAAAAATGTTCCCACTAGGCCTGGTGGAGAGCGGAGCACCATGCCGATGTGGGAGTGCTATCCCCCATGGCGCTCTCCCTTGCTAGTTAAAGTAGCTAGAAACGACTGCGCAAGGAAAAAAAACCCTAAAGGGGACTAAGTGGGATGAGGTCCACCCTGGGTCAAGGGTGCAAGAACGCTGTCATTTCTTAGTGTGCCGTCATGTGATGGGAGCACTGTAGCAGGGTTACCTTGGGCAGTGGTGACACTACAATAGGCAGGTCATCAATCCCCAAGCCACTAGAGTAGCAAAGGTAGGATTAGGGGACATGCCAAAATGGCTGAATTTTTTTGGATTGAAATTTTAGTGTGCATGAAAGGGACACTGAGGACAAGATGGGGCTACGTTCTCCGAGAGTGAAGGAAGTGAGAAAAGGAGCCTTCACTACCACTGGCTGTGTTCACAAGCGAACTGTGAGGCGGCTAGGCTGCACCCCCTTGAATTTTTTTACTTTTGAAATGCCATTTCCTCAGCAATAAATGCATCTTTTGCTGCCGGGCAAACATGGTTGGATGGAGTCTTAATTTGTTTGTCTGATAGTCTGGCATGTAAGATGTACTTGTAAGGTGCCCTACCGATTCCGGGGGAACTGAGTGCACCTCCCTATCCGCCCCAGAACCTGCTGCATTGGTGTGGTTTTTGCAGACTTGTACTATGGTGGGGAGGCTGTTTCGGTGGAGCAGCCGCAGTCATTTACGTGCCCCATTTGTGGCAAGATGGGCTTTACGGAACTTACCCTTCAAGAGCACGCGTCAGCCGAGCACACGGATGCCTCATCAGAAGTGGTGAGTGGCTTTCTTCCTCTTGATCGCACTTCTACGTGAAAGCATAATTGCCCCGTGTCGCAGAAAAGTCCATGTTGGCATGACGGGAACATTAGGACTAGTCGATTACAAGAGGCTTCCAGTGATGGCGCCAGCCACACCAGCGGCGCATTGGAAACCCCGGACCCTCAGGACCTCTGGTTGAGTCTGACATGCCACACAGACATGTTTGTACTGCTTAGTTAAAGCGGGGCTTTATATGCATGTCGTGTGGTCTTCAACATAATGATAGTGGTTGTGGAAGAGGAACTTCTGTCACGTTAAAAGCGGAGCTTAAATGTTTCCCAATTTTTGGGGGCTGTGTATGGCAGAGTCCAGTGCAGTGTCTCACTTAGCTGATCAGCTGAACTAGTTCATGTAAGAAAAAGGAAATTTCGACTACCATCAGGCAACAAGCGCTTACAGTTGTCTTGTGGGCAGTCACAGTGCCTGTTGAGGCCAGTGACCATGCAGTCTTTCTGCGCTGTTCATGCACAGTTCTACCTCGAGGTGAATTTTAGTGACTATTGATAATTATGCATGCAGTCTAGTGGATGGTGTTAGGTATGGCAAATTGCATTCATCAAAGGCACTTAATTTTGAAGGGCTAAATTTAATTGAAAGTTGTAGCTGTTAAAATCGTAGTTTGGCACAGGCAAACCTGCCAATGTGTTCCAGGTGTGGCATCGTAGAGTGTACCAAGAGGCGAAATTGTAGGAGTGTACTAATATTTGAAATTTTTGATCAAATTGATTATTCTTCTGTTCAATTTACTGAACGAATCAAATTGTTCAAATTGTTTTCTTTGGCAACTCTCAAAAACAGGGCCCACTGCGACACCACGCAGCATGCTGTTATAATCGCTTTGTGCGTTCAGTACCACAACAGAGTTCGTTCATATAGCGTCGTTCATGATGCCCAAGCATATGACCTCTGAGCCTAGGTAATGCGGCAGGGTTGGGCAAGGCTTAGTGTGCCCGATATTGCAGGTCAGAGCTCATAACTCTGGTCTCTCTTATCAACTGAGATGTAGCGCTGGCTTGTTCACCGTTGTCGTCAGTAGCAAAAGGCAATTTTCTTATGCGTGCCCCTGTACTTGCGGACAGCTTTCCCTGTCTCTCCAGTCAAGGCAAGGCAAATACGTGGTAGCGCAAGAGAGCAAGGACAACAGACTAAAAGCCGGGATGAATGGAAATATACACACTTTGATGAGGTAAAGAATCCGGCCACACTCACAAGATGCTGTCCAACATTGGACTTTCACGCTCCTGTATTGCGATAGGTGTGCTAACACACTTGGAGCCAGTCGTGCAAATAAAAAATTCTTCTACTATCTCCCTGACTGTTCGATTCTTGTGAGTTCACTGTCTTCTAATATTCATCTGCAATCGTGTTCCTTGCAATGCAGGCTAAAGTTAGAAGATGGACTCGCATACTTCAAACAACCTTTGTGCTCAATGAGGCGCTCATTCAAACAATGCCCTGTTTGTCTGATATAATTGCTGTCGCAGAACTGCATGGCCAGATTTTTCATCTGATCAAAGTGTGTATACTTCCATTCTTTAGGAATAAGCCTTTGATTGAAAGTTGGTGCTTGTCCCTAGTCTGTCGTTCTTGTTATCTTGTGCTGCCATGTATTTGTGAAGCAAACTAGCCCAACATTGTTATTTTAAAGATGCACTAATGAGCATTCTGGAAAAATTCGTTTTTGCTTTTGGGGGGGGGGGAGTGTTTCGTGAATAGTTTGTCGCAGACAACGTAGCTGCAAATTAAGCCTAGAAATGCCCGAGGACTCATTGCTTTCGCAAGACTACTGCTACAGGGTGATGCGCCCCACCACCTGTTCCGGCAGAAGTGCGCGCTTCGCTTCGTTCCTTGTGGTGCGTCGGTGGCCACTGTTCTTCTGCCTCGAAGGTTCCGTGTATGCCCCACTCCCAGTTTTGCAGTCCTGCTACATCCATGGATCTGCACTCTTTCGTTGTCTGTGGGATGGCATCGCGTTTTGTTGCAAGTGTTGTTCGGTTTGCGAGCAAACTGCACATTTTCGAAGATCACTCCGTACATAGCTATGTATTACTCCGCCAGTTACTTGCGAACCAAACACTTGCAATGAAACGCGATGATGTCGCGGGATAGCAAAACTGGAGAGTAGGGCATACATGGGACCTTCGAGAAAGGGGAACCGTGATCACCGACACAGCACAAGGAACGCAGCAAAGCGTGCGCTTCCACTGGAGCAGGCGCATCACCCTGCGGCAGCAGTGTCGCCGAAGCAGAGTCCTCAGCTATTTTTATCTCTGTGAGCTTATGGAAACACCCAAAAAACAGAATAGAAGCAAAAAAGTGCTCTTTAGTGTAGCTTTAAGATCGAAGCACAAGTGTCATTGAGTGGCAGAACACAGTCCTGAACATGATGGCGACGAGGCCAGCAAGTTTGCACAGATTATCCTTTAGCACTCAAGAAAAAGGCAACCCTATGACTCGCACTGCATGGGGACAGCCCCTTTCCTGCCTGTTTTTGGCTGCAGTGAGTATAGTGGGGATTGCTTAATGCCATGAGCTATACCGGTGCCTCTGCCACTAGCGTTTCACCGATTTGCATCAATGTGATTTTTATTTTTATTTTTGTATGAATGTTCGCACAAGTAGGAAATAGTGATACAAATTCATATTGAATTTCGTTCTTTCACTGTTTCATGTCGTAAAACAAACGCAGGAAGCTCTGACACACCCAGCACGCAACCTGACCTTGCTAGCTGTTTAGCCGGCATATGTCAAAAACTTGATGCTCTTGCTGGCCTGCCTGACCAAGTCGATGAAGTGAAGAAGTCTATTGAACTAATGTCAAAAAAATACGATGATATACTTGAGCAACAGGTAAAACACGAGAAAGAGATCAGTACCTTAAAGAAACGTGTTAGTGCACTTGAAACCAGAGTCGACGCTGATGATGTTGAGTCGTTGAAAATGACTGTAAACGACCTTGAGTGGCGAAACAGAAAGCTGAACCTTGAGGTGCACGGCATACCGGTGACAAATGATGAGAATCTGATGGAAAAGGTAAATGACGTAGCAAGATCTGTGAATTTGCCAGAGCTCACTTTGAATGATGTTAATGTTGTGCACAGACTTCCTTCAAAGCCAGGAAAGGTGCCCGGGATCATTGTACGGTTTTCAAAGCTCTCAACTCGTGACATGTGGTTTCAGAAGCGGACAGTTTTAAGAGATGTTCAGTCAGATGTTTCAGTCAGCGAAAACATGACGCGTCAAAGCCGTGAGCTCTTGCGCTATGCAAAGGCTTGGGCAGGTGAAAATGACTACCAGTACGCTTGGCACCGGAATGGGAGAGTGTTCGTTAGAAGGAAACAACATGATCCCGCGATTGTCATCCATTGTGCAGCAGATTTGCACCAGCTATAAAGCCAGTAATTTGCGGTAACACGCGGCACTCTTTTTCGATGTCTCTTTATACTAATCTTGTTGATCTTTCTGACCTCAGTAGTTCCATTAAGCCTGATAATCCTCATTGTTGCTCTTGTATTCATGTTAATCTCAGATCTGGTCGAAATAAGCAAGAAGAACTTGACTGTTTTTTCAGCGAAGTGGAAGCTCGTTTCAATGTTATGTTTTCAGAAACGTGGTTTACTTGTGAAGGTGACGTCTATGTTATTCCGACGTACAAGTGTTTCTATTTGAACCGATCCATAAGAAGGGGAGGTGGTGTTTCAATGTTAGTTTCAAATCTTATGGAATCAGAAATGCTGCCTGAATTTTGTTGTATTACACCCCATTACGAAGTCCTGGCAGTCAAGTCTGGCACAAGGATATTTTGTGTCTGCTTATCGTCCACCGGGTAGCAGTTCTGCTGAGCTCTTTTTATTTCTTGATTCATTCCTAGAATTTGTTAACATCAGCCAATATCAGTTAATTTTAGGTGGTGATTTTAACATTGACATGCTGGCCAACAATAACACAACAGTCGAGTTCAATACTTTACTTAACGTTCACTCCTGTGAAAACGTCATCATGTCACCTACACGGATTACGACAGAATCAGAAACACTTTTAGATCTGTTCATAACAAACTTCAAAACAGAAAGCTTGAAATCTGGCACCATCGCTTATGCTCTAAGTGATCACATGCCAATATTCATATCTGTCAATCTCACTCTGAATTCTCAACGACAACCAGACCAAACATCTTTTTATCGAGTTATAAATGATCACACGTTATGCGAGTTTAAGCAAAGCTTATCTATTGTTAACTGGGAACATGTTCTTGAGGAAAGCGACCCTGATGAAGCTTACGAAAAAATTTTAGAGATATTCACTGACATTTATAATGCTTCCTTTCCACTGAAGAAATTCTACCAATCAAAGAAAAGTAAGAAACCATGGGTCGACAAGGACATGTTGCAGTTGATAAAAAAACTAGATAAACTTTATAGACTGTTTTTGCAAAGTAGGTGCCCTGAAGAGCTGAAAACATTCAAAAAATTTAGGAACTTTGTCACAAAGCAACTTCGCGTCGCTAAAAAGCAATATCTTTATAACCGCTTTAATTCAACTGCTGGACAATCTCAAAAAGTTTGGAAGGTTTTAAAATCTATCTTCGCTAATTCTTCCGAACCGACCACAAAAATTATTCATGAAGGGATTGAACTAGATGCCTTTAATGACTACTTTCTTTCCTTTGCTGACACATCAAGCGGCGACGTAAATCTGTCGTATATGAGTGCCCGTAATGGTAAAACAATATTTCTAACACCTGTTACAGTAAATGAAGTAATTACAGAATTTTTATCACTTAATAATAGTAAAGCTACAGACGCGTCAGGTTTCCAGATACAGCCCATAAAATTTACCATCGACATTCTTGCACCTTGCCTCGCCCATATCTTCAACCTCTCCTTGGTTTCCGGAGTTTTTCCGCGTCTTATGCAAAGGGCAAAAGTGACAGTAGCGTATAAAAAAGGAAACAAAAATGAAATGGCAAACTATCGCCCGATATCAATCTTACCTGTATTTTCTAAAGGCCTCGAAAAAGTTATTCTTAAATGACTATCCTGCTTCACTGAAAGATATAACATTATCACTAACGCTCAATATGGCTTTCGTAAAAACAGATCGACAGAGTTAGCTCTCCTTGCTCAGAAAGAATTCATACTAAAACATTTTGAGTCAAAAAACATGGTACTTGGATTATTTTTAGATTTTTCAAAGGCGTTTGACCTTGTTAATCACTCTGTGCTGCTTAAAAAATTAGATCACTACGGTATTAGAGGCACAGCCCATATGTTGATTTCCTCATACTTGCGACATAGGTCTCAGTTTGTCAGTATTGCCGGTGAATGCTCCCATTTGAAAGCGGTAGCTTCTGGCGTTCCGCAAGGGAGCATTTTGGGTCCGTTTCTTTTTGTTCTTTATGTCAATGATATTGTCCGCATTGATAGCACTGCTGAGTATATAATTTACGCAGATGACACTAGTCTGTTTTTTTCGGGTACTTCAACTGCTGATCTTGCAAATCGAGCTAATAAAACCTTAAAAGCAATAAATACTTGGACGGTTGATAATCACTTAAGAATTAACGTTAGTAAAACGGCAGCAGTCATGTTTCACCCACGTCACAAACACATTGAACTACCTCTAATTGAATTAAACAATACCAGAATAGAGTTTGTGCAGTCTGTGAAAACTCTGGGCGTTTACTTTGCAGCAGATATGTCATGGAATGACCATATTAATTTCGTAGTTCAGAAACTTTCCAGAACAGTTGGTATCATGCGCCGCAATTGCTTTAATTTTCCTATGTCAGTCAACATGTTACTTTACCACTCTTTGTTCTCTTCTATAGCCAACTACGGATGTATGGTGTGGGCAACAACAACAGCTGAAAATATTAACAAACTCACAGTGTTACAAAAACGAATTATACGCATTGCATGTAAAGTGCCATATTTCTTCCACACGGCGAGCCTTTTCCATCGACACAACGTCATACCAATGAAGTCCATGTATAACTATAGGCTGTGCGATAAATATAAACTCGCCATAATGAAAAATGACGACTCCTTACTCACACTGGCTGGGCTAGAGAAAAGCAGAACTGTGTATGATACCCGATCAGCAGAACCTTGGAATGTTAAGAAATGCCGCACAAACTATGGCAAGCAAATGTTGCAGCATACCTTACCGACACTTCTGAACCAGTTGTACTGCCACAAGAATCTTGATCTATCCAATATTTCTCTGAAAGAATTGCCCCAAATGTTCATGTAGTTTTTTTTTTCTTCCTATTACCACTTTGAGTGCACCTGTCAATTTTGCTGTCATTTATTTTCTCCTCCCTGTGTTTGCCTTTATAGGCTCTTTGATCTAATGTAGTTCTTTCTTTTATAAGCACAATGTACTACGTATTGAACGTACATGTCTCATTCTCTGTACCTAACATACTTTACTTACATTTTGTTTGATGTCGTACTCCGCCACCGTCAATGCTGCACTGTAAGAGGAAGCCAGGACCTCTCAAGCTGTCTATACAGCTTTTTCCCTGGCTGTCCTCGCAACACCCAGTTGCGGAAATAAACCTTCAACCTTCAATTCGGTACCGAAGCTAGGCTTGGTTTTCGACTTGTTTTGGAAAAGTACTATTAGCACACTCCTACAAAAATCAGCTGAATGCAGCGCACAGTAGAAATTGTGAAAGCAACTGGCAGTTACTGGAGG
This sequence comes from Amblyomma mixtum, assembly GCF_055824585.1. Taxonomy (NCBI): domain Eukaryota; kingdom Metazoa; phylum Arthropoda; class Arachnida; order Ixodida; family Ixodidae; genus Amblyomma; species Amblyomma mixtum. The sequence continues at coordinate 14,573,056 of NC_143014.1, read as the reverse complement.
CGTCATTTTGTCGGGAGAATATATCGGCCGCCTGTGCCGTGGTCGTGTGCTGTTTGGAAATATGAAGCGCCTTTGCAACATCCTTCTGGTGCAGCAGTGCAAGCGTGTGCACTCATTAGCCTTATGCAGGCAAACTTATGCCATGGGCATAATGGGGAACATCTGATTTGGCCATTTGAAAGGGTTCTTTGGCACGGCTGCATTCGCACCAGTCCGAATGCTGCTGCTGCGCTGTATCTTGGCCCTGGCCTGGCGGTCACCACTCCTGGTAAGGAGGTGTTTGAAGTGATGCTACTTCAGATACCTGCGTGCATCAGCTTGCAGTGTGTTTGGGGAGAAAAATATTAAAAGAATGCAATTGTTTGTCTAGGATGTCTGCACCCTTCAGTCATACAATAACAGTAACTGATAGAGCACGTCACAAATGTGGGCGAAGCATACCAATATCATTTAAAAAGAAAACTTCTCATATTTGTGCTAAAAGATTTCCTTTGGTTTGCCCATTCCACTTGTGTATTTATGGCAAAAAATTGTTGGGAAAAATTTTACCTAAATATGGCAGTCCTGCAAATGTATTTATGGACTTTTAAAAAATGGTTGCTGCATGTAGATAAGTTGAGTTTTTTCAATATTGTCACGTAGCAGTTGGTACAGGTAGCGCCGCGTCCAGACGGCAGAGGACGCCAACACCGAGATGATGCTAGCGCACACCGAGACGGCCAGGATGGAACGTCGAGCTTCGTCTTCTTCAGCAGCGAACCGCGTGGCGCACGAGCTGCGTGCCGAACAGCCGCCGAGCGGCTATTGTTGTAGACGCGGCATTACCCTCCCTCTCGGAAAGAGCATCGGCCCGATGCTTTAAGAAGAAAATAGGGAGAAAGAAACAAAAAAAAAAAACAGAGTAACGCACAGCACTGAGTCACTGAATGTCTCGCGAAAAATAGGGCTTCATCCGCACTACATGAACAATCTCTGGTCTCTGCTGACGGCGAGTAGTCCGGGAAGCCCCATCAGGGAGGACTTCATAGGTTACGTCGCTTAGCTGACGGAGAACTCGGTAGGGGCCGAAATACTGCTTGAGCAGTTTTTCGGAAAGGCCACGGCGTCGAATGGGGGTCCATACCCACAATTTGTCGTCCGGGGCGAACGTCATCAGTCTGTGGCGGCGGTTGTAACGTCAGGCGTCACGGTCTTGTTGGTTCAGGATGCGCACTCTTGCAAGTTGTCGAGCTTCTTCTGCGCGAAGCGTGAACTCCTCGGCGCCAACGTCGGGGTCGCGGCCATCATGGGGCAGCATTGCTTCCAACATTGTCGACACTTCGCGGCCGTACAACAGACAGAAGGGCGTCCTCCGCGTGGTTTCCTGTTGAGCCGTGTTATACGCGAAAGTAATATATGGCAGGATATTGTCCCAAGATCGATGCTCAACGTCAACATACATGGACAGCATGTCGACGAGAGTTTTGTTGAGGCGCTCGGTCAGGCCATTCGTCTGGGGATGGTAGGCGGTTGTTTTCCTGTGAGTAGTGCCACTCAGCCGCATGAGGGATTCCAAGAGTTTGGCAGTGAAAGCGGTGCCTCTATCCGTGATAATTAGTGCTGGAGCGCCATGCCGGAGGACGATGCGTTCCACGAAAAATTTCGCAGCCTCGGCTGCTGTGCCGCGCTGGAGGGCCTTGGTTTCAGCGTAGCGCGTAAGGTAATCAGTAGCGACGATAATCCACCGGTTTCCCGAAGATGAAGTTGGAAAAGGGCCGAGAAGGTCCATGCCAACTTGCTCAAACGGGAGTCTGGGCACTTGAACGGGATGTAAAAGTCCAGCTGGCTTGACAGGGGGTGTTTTTCGTCGTTGACAATTACGGCACGTGCGCACATAGTGTCGTACAGTCGCCGCAAGCTTAGGCCAGTAATAGCTCTTTTTGATCCGAGCCAGAGTGCGGGCGTAGCCGAGGTGACCTGCGGTGGGCTCGTCGTGACACTCCTGCAAGATTTCTTCACGGAGATTCGCTGGAACGACAAGGAGGTAGTCGCTTCCGGTTGGAGAAAAGTTGGCTTTGTACAGCACGTTGTTGCGCAGACAAAAGGAGGACTGGGTTCTTGCGAAGGGCTGGGGAACCTCCTCGGTACGTGCTTCCAGGAAGTCGATGAGAGGTTTCAGCGCCGGGTCCTCACGTTGCTGACTGGAAATAGTCGCTGCGTCTACGGCTGCGATGAGAAAAAAGTCCGGTTCGTCGTCGTCGCGCGCAGCCTCGACTGGATATCTGGACAAGCAGTCCGCATCGTTGTGCTGGCGCCCTGATTTATAGACGATGGACATGTCAAACTCCTGAAGGCGTAAGCTCCAACGCGCAAGGCGGCCAGAGGGATCCCGTAAGTTCGTCAACCAGCAGAGAGAGTGGTGGTCGGTTACAACTTGAAAATGTCGGCCGTACAGGTAAGGTCGAAATTTTGTCACAGCCCATACCACGGCAAGGCATTCTTTTTCGGTCGTGGAATAATTAGATTCGGCACGAGACAGAGTGCGGCTGGCGTATGCTATTACGCGCTCAGCGCCGTCCTGCCACTGGATGAGTACAGCACCGAGACCCACGTTGCTGGCATCTGTGTGGACGAGAGTCTCCGCGCATCTTAATTAGTGCATCTTCTAGACTGATATAATTGGGTTTCTACTGTGTGTCTTCTTATTAAAAACAACTCTCAGAAGCAGTCTCATGCAAACATTAAACAAAGTAAAATGTGATGAGACTATAAAGGTGCTGAAAATTTTTTCCCCTGGAAATTTGTTTTTTCTTCACCATTTGTTTATGTTACCTACTTTTACTTTCTTGGCGAGACGTCAACGCTGGCTTAATAAGTTTGCCACCACCATGATGTCCCAAGGAAATCTCCTTGATGTCAGAATGGAGGGATAGTACTTCTTGGAAATAGTCGCTGGGCTGTCAGCAGAATTGCTGGGAAGCATGGAATTGAAGTGCCCCACTGTTGTTTACCTGCCATCTTGATTGCACTTGTTTGTCAGCAGGTGTGGGTGCCTGCCATGGATATAGTTTCAGTTGTACGTTCCGTCTGGTAGCAATCAAGAGAACGACTTTTGGCTGTTACTTTTCTTTCGTATTGCCTTCTTGTCCATGGTTCCTTAGCCGTGTCAAGATAGGCAGTTTGCCTTTGCTTGCTTGCTCATGTGAGTGGTGGGTGGACGCAGCAGCGAAGTCTGCCGTGTGTGTTTCGCGATGGCAGCTGAGGGAAGTAAATATCCTCTGCCGAGGACACTCGAGGGCGAGACAGTCTGCCACTGTCTCGAGAAGGCTAAAATAGGGGATTCCGCTTACACGGGAATGGCAGCCTTTCTGTTTGCTGCTATGGGTTGTGTCTGCATCTGCTAGAAGGACGGGCGTCTCTTGTCACACCTCCTACACAGTACATGGCTGCTGAAATGACTGCTTGCATATTAACGCTAATTAGCATAAGGTGGGATCCCATATGTGCATAGTACAGCACTGAACTAACCGTAATTATTTGATTGGACCCAGTCTGGGTCCGGCCTGCAGACTGGACTCAAGCCGGGAAGTGACGCGAATAATGAAGCATGCTTTTTGGTTCTGCCAGAGGTTCTTGTTATGATCATGTATAGTTGAGTCCACTTATCATGAACAAGTATGGTGCAATATGCATTACAGCAATGGCAACTCTTCTCAGATACTACGAATGACTGTGGCTCCACCACTTGACTACAGCGAATGAGGAGGCGCCAGTTACATGGGAGTGAAAGGAAGAGGTGTGGCAGCTTGCTGAGGCACCTCTTTCTAGCTTCCTTCTTTCACTCCCTTCTTTATCGTTTTCCTCACGGCATCTCTTAAAATCTTCATGCCTGACTCTGACTGACGTTCTCAGCACTGTCATTATTATAAGTGACATTACACTTATATGCAGTTGGCGAAGCTAACTTCAGAGATAACATGGATGGACACTGAGAATAAGCAGCAACATTTTTTGAAACTTGTTTGTGTTTGCTAGTAATAGTACCATTGGTCTCCCCCGGCGAAGTGGCTCAGTAGTTAGGGCTCCTGAGCTGGAGTGCCCGGGTTCAAACTTGACCGTGGTGGCTGCATTTTGATGGAGGTCCCTGTGCTTTCACGTTCCATTCAACGAGAGAGAGTCAACGGTGGGATTGAACCATCAGTTAGTTTTGAGGAAAGAAACGGCGCAGTAACTGTCTTCACGGTGGACATCTCAACGAGTTTTGCCTGCCGTTGAGCCCCCTGAATGGCTCATGCAGAGCTAATACAGCTTTCACTGCAAAAACTGCATGTAACCATCAAGCAAGCACGCACCGATGGCCCATGAGGTCAATCATTGCCTGCATGTGCGCTGGCTAAGAGAAGCATCCCAGTGGCAGCATCAAAAGTGGAGCTAACATGCACAGCGTGGATCAATTAATGGCAATGATTTGAAAAGTTTCAATGCCTTGCTGGCCCTGCTGGTGATGTGGTATGCGTTGCCTGCCCAAGCAGCTTCACATTTTATGCTGCTATCACATGCAGGCAGAGCCAGACGGCAGACAGTGCAGCTGACACATTCTTTGCGCATGTGTGCTATGCTACGATAGATGACTGTTTACAACGCACATGATCAGACACATGTAGATTTGTGGAAACACGTTGATTCATAGTTGGCCCAATGTTGCCTCTGATGACTACACTCATGAAGACGACAACTTCGCAGAGTTGGCCACACTGTTTCCTCGACCAGCAATGCAACTGACTGCAGGACATTAATTGGGTGCAATGTTAACACCTCCTGTGGCCACAAAGGTGTGCACGTGGTCTCTGCACACACTGGCCTCATGCGAGAACAGGCTGTCTGGTTTCTCAAACGTTCCTCAGATGCCCTAAAGTTAGTGCAAGAAGCTATTTAAAGGTATTGATAATGGCCACTCCCCCTTGAATCTCTTTTGCATGGGCAGATTTGTGCTGCAACCCGCCCGCCGCAGTGGCTCAGTGGTTATGGCGCTCGGCTGCTGACCCAAAGGACGCGGGTTCGATCCAGGCCGCAGCGGTCGAATTTCGATGGAGGCGAAATTCTGGAGGTCCATGTGCTGTGCAATGTCAGTGCACGTTAAAGACCCCGGGTGGTCAAAATTTCCGGAACCCTTCACTACGGCGTCTCTCATAGCCTGAGTCGCTTTGGGACGTTAAACCTTGTAAGCCGTAAGCTTGCGGCCCATTCCAGTCATTTCCCTTTCCGTGGATGAACGCACTCAATATTTCAGAAACTGTTTCTCACGTCACCAAAGGTATTCATAGTCTCCACGTGCGTCCAAGGGGTTCCTGCAGACTCAGACGCGTTATTGCCAAGGCAAACACATTATTGGTGCTTAGACACTGTCTAAAACCATGTTGCATAGTAGCCATTTATGGTGCTCATTAATCTGTGCGCACCTCCACGCACAGGGCATCTCGACTGCCAGCAGTAAAACTAAGCATCATTGTTGCAGCAGCCAGCTCTGAAGCACATGTGCTTAACATTACTTTGGGACATGGAAAACACGTGATGAGTGACCACTTCCTTCGAGTAGCGAAACTGTGAAAATTGTCAAGAGCCCGACAAATTCCTGGGCGGCTCGTCACTGCTACTGTGAAACCATGCTGTGCATCTTTGGCAACTGCAATAAATCTCATCTCCTCCGTTTTCAGCTAACAAGGAAAAAGAAAACTCTAGAATGATGGCATCCTCATGCAAACATGCACTACAAACTTTACAATTTTACAGTGAGCGAGAGGACATGAATGTGGGACTGAGTGGATGCAGGTATGAAAGGACATGAATGTGAATGAGTGGTTGTGAGTGCGAGTGGACATGATTGTGAGTGGGTGTGAATGAGGATGGGAGTGTAGGTGGACATGAGTGTGAGCGAGTGGTTGCGAGTGAAGAGTTGTAAAACTTGCTGCACCATCTTCCGTATTGCATTAAAAGGGCATTTTATTTCACCAGACCTGCATCAGGCAATGCCATAACATGTGCTTGCCCCTTGGGTGTGGTGGTGAATGATAAATGCTAGCTGGTTCACACACACTTGATACGTGCTGCTTATATTAGCAGGGTTCAGATGACCGCTTTGTGATCTGAGAAATTTGTGGGCGCGTGTATTGCGAGTAAATGCCAGTTCAGTGCTTGTATTGTGCACCAATTCAGGTGTACCCCACAGGGGCATCTGCTACAGGCAGATGTTGGTGAGTTGCAACACCACGGGTTCCTGCAGGGACATCCCTGCGGGGGGATGATGGTGAGCAGTGAGCCACCGCGGAGCTGAGCAGCCGCGAATAGCCGTGCATGGCATCACCATGTCCGAGGAAAAGGGGTATCCTGGTGGCAGAGCCAGTACAGAGCGTTTGGACCTGTAAGGGCAGAGGCAGCGCACCACTTTGGCCCCAGCTTCCCATAGATGGCACCTCCGGCCTGACCCTATCGGGGGAAACCTGCAGTTGCCTCTTGCTGCCCTCCGCTTATCTTTCACTTTCCTAACTTCTTTCTCACAACTGTCCTGTCTTCTCTCTTGTTGACTTTTTTCTTTTTCCAGGTGGCAAGGGTTAACCTTATGTGGCAAACTACCCTACTTTACGTCATATTGGGTTATAGTTGCGGTGTACAGCTGGTAAGGGCAGGGCTTGCTTTCAAGTTCCCGTCCCCTCGTAGGGCTCCCAGTTGGGTGGCTGGCACCACGGCAGAAGAACACATACATTTTATGGCTCCCCCTCTGCCACAAAACGATTGCCCTCACAGAAGAGTGTGAATTGATGTAACCACTCAGTTCCTAGCCAGAAAATAAGAAGCATTCCTGATGTACCGTGATGCATAGTGAAGAAGCAGAAAAGCAAACCAGAAAAATATCCTCCTTCATAGCTTCTAAATCTCTGACTGATGCCATGTGCATTGGCTACAAGGTAACAAAACTAGCCAGTGGCAACATACTCCTCCAGATCCGGGACCAAGCACAATATTCGAAACTCGCAAATGTAACAAACTTTGTAAACATTGCGTTTAAAATTATTTCATAATATATTTCATTCTAGAACTGGAATAGACAGAACCAAATATATAGCCAACCCTGATTACGTGTCTTTACGTAGAGATAATTCACTTAAAGAATACAGGTGCCGGACTGACCTTTTTAAAATGTCTTTTTTCCCCAAAACGGTTTCGGAATGGAACAAGCTGCCTGAGGAAGTAGTGTCCATATTATCAAATGATTCATTTTCTTCCATGCTGTGACATTTTTTTGTGTATAATAATTCCGTGTTCTTTCTATCTCATTGTTATCTTTTTTTTTGTAACCACCTGCACGCGGTGGCATTTGTGTACTTTTTCTTCTACCCCCCCACTGTAATGCCAGCCAATGGCGCTGTGGGTATGATGATAAATAAATAAATAAATTGCTGTCTCTGTTAGTGCGCATTGATACCTGAACGTAGTCAAGTGTAATTTCAGAATGTTTTCTTGACTCTCACCAATGTAGAAATGTTTGAAGGTCTTAAAGAACAAAACGTCACTGAAGTCCGCTGGTTAAACATCCTTAAAGATGAGGAGATACCGACAAAGCCTCTAGCCAGCTCCCAGAATCCATAGAAGTCTGAAAGTAACTGTACGACCCTTTGTCCCAAATCCTTGAGGCTGCTTCAACTGCCAAAAATTCGGCCATGGTTCTCAGAGTTGCCACCAAACCTGTGCCAAATGTGCATCACATGATCGTAAAACCGAGATTTGCAACGCGTCACCACAGTGTGTGAACTGTGAAGGGTACTTGAGCTCTTGTCCGACCTGGAAGAAAGAAAAGGAGATCATAAAAGCAAAAGAGTATTCACTTTCAAAGAGGCACTTGAGCGATTCAGACACAAAGCACATTCCTGTTCACATCACGGACTCCGATGTGGTGCAAGCTGCCCTTCCATCTCTAGCACCCCGCAGGACTTCTCCGCTGGGGGCTTCTCTCTGGTGGATCCCAGTCACCCCAAAACATAATTTTTTTAATACAGTCCAACTGTAGTGACATAACACATATTCTAGGGTCAGTGTTCCTGTAGCTTTGTCTTCAGGAAGCCCATTTTGCTTAACATCCTGAGATGTTACAAAACTTTCCGACATGATCGCGAGCAGGCAAATAGACTGTCAGGAGGCGTTGCTGTTGTCATTCAAAGTGGAGTCTCTGCTTAAAGCGTTATGACACCGTTTTTCAGACTCAGGCTGTTATTGCATGTTGTTTGCTATCCATCTAGGAACAACTGGACAAAATATGAGCTGATTTGGTGCAGTAAATAATTTGTAATTGAATTTTTAAAAACTGTCCTGAAGTGTGTGGAGGTCAGGCAACACTAGCACGTTCGCGGTTCATGACGACATAGACTGGCAGTCACGCGCTTCATTGTGACTGGACAACTGAACTGCGGGTAATGAGTTGTTTGTTGTTCAGGCAAATGGGGGGGAAGTTGGAGGGGACAACTACCTGTGTCCTTCTCTTTTCCATGCAGCTTCTGCCCGGTCTCGGACCCCAAATAGCGTTGGGGCTGGTAGCTTCAATGTAAAAGCACGATTTGTGACTAGACCATGTCATTACCCCTTTAAAACATAACTTGAGGTGGTTGCGGTCAGCATTGTCAGCTACAAAACCATAACAGTATGTTCAGTATATCTTCCCCCACACATTACATCTGTTGTCCACGATTTAGAACGCCTGATCAATGAACTGCTGGAGCCACATCTGATAGTTGGCGATTTTAACTCACTCCCTGATTTGGGAAAGCGAACGCTGCGACTCTAGGAGCCAAATAATCCAAGATTTTATCCTCTCGAATAATGTCTGTCTTTTAAATGCGGGAAAAGGCCCAAGCTCAGCAAAAATGAGCTCGATCTAGCTTTCACATCACCATGTCTTTTTAACTATTTTAAATGGGGTATTTCAAATGACCGCATGGGAAGTGATCACCCACCTGCTGTCATCAAGCTCTCATCATCTAATCCAGTCATCTCCACTAGACCACAGCGCTGGGAAATTCACCTCGCCAACTGGTCACTGTTTAGAACAAGTGCCACTCTGGAAAAAGAATTTTCCGAAGAGCTCAGCATAGATGAAATTAATGAGAAGTTTATTACATATCGGCCGCAACACTAGCTATACAGAAGAAACACACAGTTTGGTGGGCACAAGAATGCACATTTGCAAAAAAAACAAGGCCTGGGGCGCTTTCCGTCGGTACCTTACTACAGACAACTTGCTCGGCTCTAGGAGGGCCAAGGCCAGAGCGAGATGCGTTTGAAGAAGTGCAGAGAAAACCTCCGGGAAGAAGTATGTGTCCGCTATAAACAGTTCAACACCCTCAGAGGAAATGTGGGAACAGGTTTGTCAATTTCACTGACCCCTTTCCCATTTCCGCTGTTGACAACACCTGGTGCACAAACACCATTAGAAGAACAGGGTAATATATTGGGCGAGCATTTTGCTTAAGTCTCAAGCTCGTCCAACTACACAAGCACATTCCGGAAGCGCATAAAATAAAAACTTCCATCTGGAGCAGGCATGCATGAGGACTACAACCAGACTCTCACACTGCACAAATTAAATAGGGTATTATGTTCTGGTAAAAAAGACAGCATCAGGCCCAGACATTACACTGTGTTTGCCCATCTCTCGGAGGCTGCAGTAGAGGCACTGTAGAAATTCTTTAATGAAATATGGTTAACTGGGAATATACCTGAGGAGTGGAAAAAAGCAGTCATAGTACTTTTTCTGAAACCCGGAAAACCAACAAGGCTTAGCAGTTACAGGCCGATAGCCCTCACCAGCTGCATTGCTAAATCTTTCCAAAGTGTAGTAAGCATCAGACTGACCTTCGTACTTGAATCCTGGCAACTTTGAGACATGCATCAATGTGGATTTAAAAAAAAAAGCATGCTCAACCACTGACCACCTAGGAAACACCATCCAGGAGGCGTTCGTCCACAAGCAGCACTGCTTCGGGGTCGTCTTCCACCTGGAGAAGGCCTACGATACCAGGCGGAAGTTGGACATCCTCTGTGGCCTAGCAGACCTAGGTATCCACGGCAGGATGCTGAACTGCTTGGACGACTTCCTGGCTAACCGCACATTATGAGTCCACCTAGGAGCAACTCTCTCTACAACTTCACCCAAGAGAATGGCGTACCCCAGGAGTGTGTTCGAAGCACGACACTCTTCATAGTAAAAATGAATTCCTTAGATAAAGTAATCTCCATGTCTATAATGTGTTCGGTTTATGTAGATGACCTACAGATAGCATGTATTTCCTCCAGCGTATCTACCTGTGAAAGACAAATACAAATGATACTAAATAACCGGCTGCTTGGGTAGAGAGAACTGGACTCGAGTTTCCTCCTCAAAAAACATAGCTGTCTGTTCTCATTGTGACAAGGCCTACAGGTCAATCCCAGTCTATACCTGAACCAAACTGCACTACCAATTAAACAAGAACACAAATTTTTAGGCGTCACTTTTGACAAGAAACTCTCATTTGTACTACTCATTAACAACCATAAAAAGGAAGAATCTCAAGCCGTCAGTGTCTTAAAAGTGCTCTCACGAAAACTGTGGGGGTCCGATACAGCATGCCTTTTACAAATCTATCACTCTGGTGCGCTCCAAGCTGGACTACGGGTATGTAGTATGTGGTTCAGCAAGAGCATCCTACCTGAAACAATTAGACCCTGTTCATAATCTTGGTTTGCCAGCCTTTAAGTTGAAACTAATGAGCTCGTTCTAGAGGATCGAAGAATCTCAGTTGCATGCACATACGTCTAAAAAAAATTCCTTCTCTCCCCTCTGACATCTCATTGTCACTAAGTGCGTATAGAAAAGATTTTTCAACAGGCCTTTAGTACTGCGCTTGAAACATAAATGCAGTGGTGCTCCAGCTGCTCCATTTGCTCCATTTTGATACATTTACATTTTGCTGCACCAGTCTGCTCCAAAAGTGACAAATTGATCAATATTGCTCCTTAGCTGCTCCGAAAAGAAGATACGGTCGCGGGAAAGCAACTATATTGAGCCATTCAGGATTTCGGTTGACAACCTACTAAAATGTTTTCGCAGTTGGCAACCTAGGGCGTTGGTGGGCTGCCTTGTGGTATAATTTAGCGGCCAGTTTTTATGGAGGAAGGAAAGAACTCGGGAGAGGCTGTTACTTCACATTTTTTGACGCCGCCTCTCGTAGGGGAAAAAACTGAGCAGAGAGCGTCCGGTGAAGCCTAGTCATAAAGACCATCGCTGCCCCCATTGAAGCGCGTGATTTCAGACCTTCATGTAGTAAAGGTGTTGCGGGAGTTGACCTTGATGTAACGAACTGGCTACGCCCTCTCTCTGTTAGTGCTGAGCCACTCAAAATTTGTTAGAACCACGCGAAAGTTCCGTGACGATAAAGCACGAACTGACATGAGAGGAACGCCAATCGCATCGAGCCGCTGCAGTTGGCGCAACGCGCCGTGCTCCAGCGCCGTTGGCGCATCTCCGGCTCTTTCTCTTTAGGAACGTCATACCACATGGCGTTACAACTGTTCATGCTCAAAAGCAGCGAAAAATGATAGGGCATAGCAAAAAAGAAAAGACAAGAGCAGTGCGCGGCCGTCACTGCCGCGTGGTTGTAAAGAAAAATGTAAAGAAAAATCTCACTTTTAAAAATTTCGTTATGACCACGTTTAACTGTAGAGCCAACATGAAAAAAGAATGATTCTAGTAAACGTGTTCTCTGGACTTTTAGTCAAGCACACTTGGTTGAACTTGCGTGCAAGGCAGTGTGAGCATTAATAAAATATTTTCTCTGTTTTTGTGATTGTTTTTTTCCTAGCTACGCATGGCTGAACCTTATCTCGTTAGGAACAAACTCTTTGTGACTCCTTTATTCCGTTCATGCTGTTCCCATGTTGCTCCAGGGTTATCGTTCTGATACAAATGTGCTCCAGAATAGATATTTTTCTGCTCCAAAAATTGCTCCAGAATTTGAAATGGCTGGAGCACCACTGTAAATGTGAAGAGTTAGCAGTACTTGATGCCCTACCGAAGATTACACAAAGACATGAATGTTTGCCACCATGGTACAGCCTCCCTTCTGTATGCGACTTCACACTGACACGTTGACACAAACGCCACATGGAAGAATTCTATGCTCTGCAATAAAAATGACGCCTACACTGCATTTTATACTGATGGCTCAAAAACAGAACCATATGTTGGAAGCGCAGTAGTTAAGTAAAGGGTGCATTGGTTTCTACTGCAGAGTGTTGTGCCATCTCTGTGGCTGTGGAGCAAATAGTAAGAGGGAACATCATGTATTCCCTTAGCATGCATGCTGAAAGCACGGCACTCTGAACCCATGATAGGAAACATCATACACAACATAGTTAAAATCACAAAACATTAAATTCTGCTGGGTCCCTAGCCGTGCCGGAATTGTGGGCAATGAGAAAGCAGATGCATGCGCAGCACAGGTAAGACTTGGTCAAATACAACATGTGAACATATCGCACAGGGATGATTTGAAGTCAGTGTACAGTAAACTCAGAAATAAGTGGCAAGCTGCATGGAAGAGCAGGTAAACAACAAACTACATTCTGTAAAGCCCATTTTAGGCGAATGGAAATCAAGTAGACATCGGGAATGTTTTACAGAAGTTACTTTATGTTGGCTTCGCATTGGACACTCGCAGCTTACACACTGCTGACAAACCTTTCTGTGAATTGTGTGGTGGTGAACTCACTATAAACCGCATTTTAATTTCCTGCGCAAAACTTGGAGTAAGAAAAATGTATTTTACATCAATTTACAACGAATACATTCCTTTACACCCCATTTTACTTTCAGGTGATGAAGCTCTTGTTTACTTATCGCATATTTTTAAATTTTTCAAGGGAGCAGCCATTTTAAACAAACTTTAGGCATTAACACCTTACCCACAAGTCACTCTGACGCTGTGTTTGGCACATCATAGCCTCAGCTGCTTTTGCGCCTTTAAACTAACGTTCCAGGTGTGTGCTGGAGATGGCAGGGAGGGTCATCACCCTCATCTTGCGGACTGTTCGAGGTGACTGTGTCGATGGAGCGAAGTGGTAGGCAGGGCTCCTCGCTCACGTGCCATGAAAGCGACCATTCGCTCCACCTGCTGACGAAAGTAGTGCGTGTGTGGGGGGACCTCTGTGCATGGACAGCGACTGCAGGAAGCACAGCTGGCTTGAGCAGCATTGGCGCCGTTACCTGCAAGAGAAGGAAAGGAATTCAGCGTCGTTGGTAGGGTGCGTCCTAGCACATGAATACTCAACGCACCTGATTGGTTCAAGTTGGCTACACCAATGAGAGAAGAGGAGGTCAGAATTGGTGAAAAGTGGTTAATGGGGTGTAGTGAATGCCAGGATGATGCAACACATGCTATGGTCCAACGTATCAATGAGAAAGCGTAGTGGTGGGGGCATTTTTGTTGGCTCTGCATTGATGTCTTTTTCACAAACTGTCATCATGGCTGCTTACTCATTGTCTTAATTGCAGTAAAGCAGTCTATCTCAACGCTTTCTTCTTCATCCATGACACCTGCTCACAGTGTTTCTCGTCATCTGAATCACAGTAAAGCAGTCTGCACCTTCTGCATATACCAGTGTGCATCTGAACGCTTTCTTCATCCAGACAGCAAGGGACTGTCACACTCATCCAGCACACTTCAAAGCATTCATTGAAACGCTTATGGAAGAACTGCAATTTATACATTTACTCACACCTGAAATACCCCAATAGGGGCATTTCAGGTGTGAGTAAATGTATAAATTCAGACCTTCGGGTATTCCAGACATTTTTCCTGGTCCCTGTGAAGTTTTCTGAATTAACGAGGTTGTACTTTGCCACGGAGTGATCCATGTATCATAATGTCTTGTGCATCGTTGCAGAGGAGAAAACATGCAACTAAAATTAGGTGTGTGTGGTCATTTAAAGAATACCATCGCACACTGTTTCTTTTGTGTTCATTGCACTGAAATGTGCAGCTTTATGCTGAATTGTAGGATCGTGCTGTCACAGTATCCAGTTGATTGTGTAAAGATGGCTTATGTTGGGAGCACATTTTTGCCCCTTTTGTGTCTTGGATCTTCTTTTTCTGTCCTGAACTTGGTCACAGGCAACTGACTGGTTGCTGTCAGTCAGACGTTGAGTCATTCAGTCGTCCCTGCTGTCTATTTTGCTTGACAATGTAAATGACTGGTGCTGTGTCATTGTCCAGTTTTTCCTGAAAAATTGCTTTGTGATGCAGGTCCAACTTTTGACATTTCTTGCAGTGCTGCTGTATAGTTTCTTAGTTCTTGTGCATTAAATGGTCGAAATTTCCGGAGTCCTTCACTACAGCGTCTCTCATAGCCTGAGTCTCTTTGGGACATTAAACCCCATAAACCAAACCATTGTCTTACAAACTGGATTTGTGTCATCGCAATGGATTGTGACCAGCCCTGTTTGGTGCCTTGGTGTTTTTTATCTGGAATGTAGTCATTTCTGATGTGGCGACTGTTGGGTTCTCCAGGTGTGTCCCGTGTGTGCTGCATTGCCTGGAGGAGAGCCAAACCATGTAACCGAAGATTTCGCGACCCACCTGAGCTTAGAGCACAGAGCCAACCGAGACTTGGTAAGGTTGCACAAGCATGTTCTTCGCTGGGGGTGGTGTAGTGAATTTCGGAGGCCTTCCTTTTGTGTCCTGCAACATGCAGGTGATGGTGTGTTGCTCGGGGACATCCCCGCAGGGGGATGATGAGTGCGCCATCACGGGCCCGAGCACCCATGCTTAGCCGTGCGTGGAAGCGCCGTGTCCGGAGGAAAGGGGATCCTGGTGGTTAAGCCAATGCCAAATGTTTGGGCCTTTAACTCTTTCGCTACCATCCCATAGGCCATCGAACACCCGTGTTCGATTGAAATCGCACGCGAAAATTGTGCAGTCCGGAGCTTTGTGGACGTGCTGCATCTAGTTTGTGAAATCAGCAACTGCTTTTTTGATTGCTGTTTTGGTTTCAGTGTTTCGGCATGAGGGGGCATTGTGAAAAATAAAACTTCGAACGGCCGCAGCAGCATCCGCCGGAGAAAATATCATCCGCATCGCCGCATGCTCCTCGAAAACAAAAGCCGACACCAAGCACTTCAGCCGGTTTTGTTTTTTGCGATGAAAGGAGCGGTTATGAGTCAGGCAATGATGTACAAACATCGGGTTTCAGTTTTGACAGCAAGACTTCTTCTCAGGGGCCTGGAACGTCAGTGTGTACTTGCATGTAAGTTCTGTTTTCGTTCGCTCTGTGTTTTCTGCGGTGCATGCGGTTTGTAATTGATGACAGTAGTTTATTTTTATGCTTCAGGGTCTTCACAACGTATGGCGAAGACAGTTTGCCAAATGCTCAATGTCGCGTCGCATTTTTCAACCAAGACGACAGCCAGGTGTCCATTTCGGCACATCGCTGTGGAGCGGCGCTCGTAGATTCACTCGACCTCTCTCAACTTTTTTTTTATGCTCTTCACGGCGGAAGTGATGAAGACCAGGTGTGAAAACACTAATAGTATGCATGGATGAAGATTTTGGACAGGCAAACATACGCTCGGCGTGACAGCTCATGGAAAGAGGTGAATCCCTTGGAGATGCTGAAGTTCATTGGAATTGTTGACCTTCTGCGACAGTATCTCTATTGAAATACAGGAATAATCTATTATGGCCTTCTGCCATCAAAAATCATTTCCCGAAATTGGTTTTTTGCTCTGTTTGTTTTGTTTTTTGCACATAGCGAACCCGGGGGATTCAGTGGCGGCAGCATCTATTGGCAAGGCTTGGAAAGTGTCCTGGCTTTTGAACCACATCAATAAAACTTCTTCCATCCTGATATTCTAGAGCTTGTCTAAAATGCCAAATTTGATAAGCTGGCTTTCAGGGAGCAGGCTTTCAGGGAATCCATTCGTCACCAACCGAAAAAAGAAAGCAGAAGAAACTGCAAGCGAGGCTATTAGAGAACAAAACAAGAATAAAAATCAAATGTTATGTGAAGCACCTGTCAAGTCTACCTCTGCTTCACATCACCTGCCACCGCGGTGGCTCAGTGGTTATGGTGCTCGGCTGCTGACCCGAAAGACGCGGGTTCGAACCCGGCCGTGGCGGTGGAATTTCTTTGGAGGAGAAATTCTAGAGGCCCGTGTACTGTGCGATGTCAGTGCGCGTTAAAGAACCCCAGGTGATCGAAATTTCCGGAGCCCTCCACTACGGCGTCTCTCATAGCCTTAGTCACTTTGGGACGTTAAACCCCATAAACCAAACCAAACATCTTCACCTGATTGCTTTCCACAGTGGCACCACAGTCATGGCCCCTGACTTGACCGGCTATAGAAAAGTCAATAATTTTTCGTCTGAAACTGGGAAGAATGACAGCTGTAAACATGTGCAACAGTTTGTATGCTCCAATTTTCCTCCAATTAAGTTCTGGTTTAGTGCAGCCGGTAATTTTTGTTTTTCCTCTATACTATTTTCATGTTTTTGGCATATTTCCCAAGCAAAGGTTCATGTGCTTTTGCACACACAACTGTGATGTTTGTTTCATTCAGAAGTGTAACTAATAACCTTAAGTTTCATGCATAGCAATATGCGCTTCATTTGTTACTTGTACACTCCAAATCGTTCATTTTCCCGCGGTAGCGAGAGAGTTAAGGCCCCTCGGTGGAGGCACCGAGGCACTACTTTGGCCCCAGCTTCCTGCAGACAGCACCTGTGGCCTAACCCAACCGGGGGAAATTCATCCTGTCCCCTTGTTGGGTTTCGTGGTGCATGGTTGGCACCATGGCCACGAAACACATTTTTTGCTTTCAAAGGATTGCCCTCTGAAACGAGGGCGGACCGATAAGACATCTCAGTTTTTTAAAAGAAACCAACCTGCCCAAAGTACATATCGCTCATGGTGAACAATAAGAAAAGCCAGCTCAAAAGGCCCCGCTGCGGTGGTTCAGTGGTTACGGCGCTCGGCTGCTGACCCGAAAGGCACGGGTTCGATCCCGGCCGCAGTGGTCGAATTTCGATGGAGGCGAAATTCTAGAGGCCCGTGTACTGTGTGACGTCAGTGCACGTTAAGGAACCCCAGGTGGTCGAAATTTCCAGAGCCCTTCACTACGGCGTCCCTCATAGCCTGAGTTGCTTTGGGACGTTAAACCCCAATAAACCTGAAAACCTAAATCTAGTCTCAAAAGTTCTAGCAGATTCCTTGGGTCCTAAGCACAAAACAACAACATTAGCTTGTTGTGACCTCTTGCTCGAACTACTTGATGTAACTCAGATATAAAAGCTTAAAACATTGAAACCTTCGGTGATATCCTTGTCTTCATGGCAGCACACAGATCTTTGAACACTGTACACGGTGTCGTCTCGGACAGTGACTTTTTGCACTTAACTCTTTCGCTACCGCGGAAAAATGGACAATTTGGAGTGTACTTAAAAGAAATTTTTTTCACAAGAAGTAGCAAATGAAGCGCATATTGCTATGCATGAAATTTTAGCTTATTAGTTACACTTCTGAATGAAACAAACATCAGAGTTATGTGTGCAAAAGCACATGAACCTTTGCTTGTGAAATATGCCTAAAACACGAAAATAGTATAGAGGAAAAACAAATTATTGGCTGCACTAAGCCAGAACTTAATTGGAGGAAAACTGGAGCATACAAAGTGTTGCACATGTTTATAGCTCATTCTTCCCAGTTTCAGCTATGAGGAAAAATTATTGCACTTTCCATGACTGGTCAAGTCAGGGGTCATGACTGAGGTGCCACTGTGAAAAGCAAACAGGTGAAGATGTGAAGCAGAGGTAGACTACAGGTGCTTCACATAACGTTTGATTTTTGTTCCGGTTTTGTTCTCTGATAGCCGAGCTTGCAGTTTCTTTTTTCCTTTTTTTTTCGGCTGGTGACGAATGGATTCTATGGGAGGATTGGGGGCTTGGACTTCTTTTACCTCATCATACCCAAAGGTTTGTTGAATGAGCTGCTCCCTGAAAGCCAGCTGATCAAATTTGGCATTTTAGACAAGCTCTAGAATATCAGGATGGAAGAAGTTTTATTGATGTGGTTCAAAAGCCAGGACACTTTCCAAGCCTTGCCAATAAATGCTGCCGCCACTGAATCCCCCGGGTCCGCTATGTGCAAAACAAAGCAAAAAACCAATTTCGGGAAGTGATTTTTGATGGCAGAAGGCCGGAATAGATTATTCCTCTACATCCAGAGATATCGTTGGGGCAGGTCAACAATTCCAATAAACTTCGGCATCTCCAAGGGATTCACCTCTTTCCATAAGCCGTCACACCAAGCATATGTTTTCCTGTCCAAGATCTTCATCCATGCAAACTTATTAGTGTTTTCGCATTTGGTCTTCATTAATTCCACCGTGAAGGGCATCAAAAAAAAAGTCGAGAGGTCTAGTGAATCTTCGAGCGCTGCTCCGCAACATTGCGCCAATATGGACACCTGGCTATCGTCTTGGTTGAAAAACGCGACGCGGCCTTGAGCATTTGGCAGTCTGTCTTCACCATACATTGTGAAGACCCTGAAGCACAAAAATAAACCACTGTCATCAATTACGAACCGCATGCACCGCAGAAAACTCGGAGCAAACGAAAACAGAACTTACATGCAAGTATGCGCTGACGTTCCAGGCCCCTGAGGGGAAGGCTCGCTGTCAAAACTGAAATCCGACGTGCTCGGTGTCAGCTTTCACTTTCGAGGAGCGCGCGGCGATGCAGACACCATTTTTTCTGGCTGACGCTGCTGCGGCCGTTCAAATTTCTATTTTTCACGGCGCCCCCTCATGTTGAAACACCAAAACAAAAACTGAAATCGGAAGAGCAGTTGTCGAGCACACAAACTAAATGGCACAGCACGTCCGAAATGAGCTTTTTCTCCGCGGGTGATTTGAATCGTTCATGTGCAAACGATGGCCTATGACGCGATAGCAAAAGAGGTAACAGAGGAAGAAATGCTTGAAAGACTGTCTGATCAGAATGTGACAAATATGCATAGAATTAAAATCCACGAAGAAAACATAGAAATTCCGACAAAAAACCCGGTCCTTACCTTCACCTCCTGCACCCTGCCCGAGTCATTCGAGGCAGACTACGTAAAAATCTGTCTGTCCATATGTATCTAACCTTCGGCGCTGTTTCAAATGCCAAAAATTTGGCCACGGCTCTCAAAGCTGCCACAGTCGCGGTACTTGTGCCAAATGTGCCGCAAATGGTCATCAATTCAACAAGTGCGATGCCATGCCATGCTGCGCAGACTGCGAAGGTGACCGTGCTGCTTAATCAAAGTCATGTATTGCCTGGAAGAAACAAAATGAAACAATTACCATAAAGACCAAAGAGAATATGCCATTTAAAGAGGCAAGAAGGTGTTGCACAGTGACTCGGGGGCACATTCTCTTTCACAGCCCATACATACGTCGCCAATGTGGTGCGTGGGCCCGGTGCACCACACCGGTCTCCGGCACCTGCCCAGCTCACATACTGTGAGGCTGAGGAGGGGGCCAACTGTGCTTCTGGCAGATGCAGCAGAAGCTGCTATGCCACCCCCCAAAAGTGGCCCCCGGCCACCAAGCCTTCACCCCTTTGGGAGAAAACCGCAACGGCTCTGCCCACGGGTGCTCCACGGAGCTTCAGTGCCTGCACAGAGGCAGTGGGCACTAATTAGAGCTCATCTCCGCCATGCAGGCGGCAGAGCTCTCTAGATCGAGAAAAAACTCCAGTAATGGGCCCTCAACAAGTAGTGACCCAAGGTTCTGAATACATCCCCCAAAGTTAACATGGTGCTCCTTATCCACTGGAACTGCCATGGAATTCTAAAGAAATATAGCAATGCAACAGACCTCTTAAATTCTGTCTCCTGTAGCACTGTGTCTACAGGAGACCAACTTGGGACCTTTACGTAATTTTTAAAGAGTATAGTCTCTTGCCATGACCATGAGCAGGCGAGTTGGCTCTCTGGAGGCGTCAGTGCTGCCAACCTGCAGAGCGGCTTCTCCCCCAATTTGCAAACGAAAATTCCCTAGATACAAAAAATAGTAGCAAGTTTTATCATGTTGCTACCCTATTACCAGACGTTAGTAAGCAAATCAGCTGTAAATTTGAAATGAAGAACTTCTAAACGAAGCTACAAGATAAACCGTAGTGCTCTTTGGAAATTGCAAAATAAACGCTCTATATTGTGTATGTGGTTTTTTTTTTCACTGCACGCAAGATATTAGTAAACATGTATCGGTATGTGGAATTAACTGAATTTTTTTCCCTCATGTTGTGTCGGTTTATACTTCAGCCGAAGGATACCATGTACAGAATGCCTGGAGGTCGCTGAGGAGTGTACGGAAACTGCGATATAAAAGCTGCTTGTTCATTTGCTGCGACTGCTCTAGAGGGTGGCTGACGTAACAGTTTTGAGTCAATTAAAATAATGAAGCAGTCATTGTTACAGCTTCTGTATGCCTCATGTGACCTCAACTCACTTTGTTCGTCGTGGTGGAACTGGGAATTATGGTTTATGATTTCGGAGGGTCTAACGTCTATGAGGCTATGAGGGACGCCGTAGTGAAGGGCTCCGGAAATTTCGACCACCTGGGGTTCTTAAACGAGCACTCACATCGCACAGTAGGGCCTCTGGAATTTTGCCTGCACCGAAATTCGACCTCCGAGGCCGGGATCGAACTCGTGTCTTTTGGGTCAGCAGCCGAGCGCCATAACCACTGGGCCACCACAGCGGTTGAACTGGAAATTGTTCCCCTAGGTAGACTAGCTAAGATTTCCAACACGGCACTCTTTTATAAAAAAAAAATGGCGCCCTTGTTCTTTCCTAGTTATCAAAATAAAAATGCAGACATGCTTACTAAATAAGAATTTCACGTCGTGCAACGAGCTCCAAATACAGCGTCAGGAAGGGGAGCGCGTGTTGAGGGAAGGCAGTGGCGCACCAGATCACAGCAGCGGGTGCCACTGGCCACGTCAGGGACCGTACACGTCCGACTATGTCCTCGCAAAGGATGGTGCACATGCATGCAAGCGACTGCAAAATTCAGCAGCGCAGCGCGGCGAAAAATTTGTAACTTGTTGGAACATCGCCGCTCTGTCTGCTGGAGCCGCCGCGATGGCTCTAAACAGCTCTCGCGTCGCAGCAACAAAGCATTTTCACTTGCATGTTAGACAAGCTTTACTCGAGCGCGGCGGTGTTGTGCGGGCATCCGTCAGTTGTAGAGCAAAAACAACAAAAAGCTTGTACTGTCTTCCCAATTTAAGAGAAAAAATAGACCTCTCCGAGCAAATGAAATTTCCTTAGAGTATACAAAAAATCCCTTTTCCTTTGAATGACATCCAAATTTCCTAGATCTAGGGAAAAATCTCTAGGGTTGGCAGCACTGGGAGGCGTTGCTATTGTAGCTCAGATCTGTGTTGCAACCCGCAAAATCAAGCTCAAAACGAAATATCAAGCAGTTGCAGTCACCGTTCTTCATTTAAAAACAATCATAATATGCTCAATATATCTTCAGCCTCACCTCACTGTAACACCTCATGATCTAGGAGCACTTTTTAATCAGTTACCAGAACTATATATCTGGTAGTAGCGGACATTAATGCACACTGTAGTAGATTTCCTGTCCAGCAATATTCCAATATTCCCAGCCAATATATATATATATATATAATAGCCAATATATATATATATATAGCCAATATTCCCAGTATAGTTACAGGCCAGTAACTCTTACCAGCTGCCTTGTCAGATGTTTTGAAAGCGTCCTGAATATGATTAACTTTTATCCTTGAATCCT
Organism: Amblyomma mixtum; assembly: GCF_055824585.1. Taxonomy (NCBI): domain Eukaryota; kingdom Metazoa; phylum Arthropoda; class Arachnida; order Ixodida; family Ixodidae; genus Amblyomma; species Amblyomma mixtum. The sequence goes on along the minus strand of NC_143014.1, from coordinate 14,551,185 downwards.
GCAAAGTTCTTGGCATCCATCAGTGTTGCTTTAAAAAAGCGTACTCGGCAACTGATCATCTAGTTCGCCTTGAGGGTACTGTCAGAGGAGCTTTTGTACACTACACTGCCTTGCTGATTTTTTTTTTTTTTTTTCCGAGGTGGAGAAGGCATACGACACAACCTGGAAGTTTGGCATTCTTTGCGACCTAGCAGAGCTTGGTCTGTATGGCAGGATGTTAAATTGTTTAAATGATTTCCTGTCCAACCGTTCTTTTTATGTACGCCTAGGCTCAACCCTCTGAAGGAACTACATTTAAGAAACTGGAGTACCTCAGGCGTGTATTTTAAGCACAACACTCTTTGTTGTAAGTAAAAATGAATTCAATAGCCAAAATAATTCCACAGTCCATTATGTATTCCATATATGTCGATGACCTTCAAATTGCATGCATATCTTTTAGCCTATCATCATTTAAAAACTCTGATTTTGCTTGTTCGAACGGTCTCGTCGCCCCGTGCTTGCTTGTGTTGTCACTGCGTGACCTCGAGAAGCGCCCGTGTTGTGCACCAAGCGATGCCTTTTAAGCCGAAGGTAGTTTTGGAGGCTGAGAGAACTTCAAACCTACAAGCCCAGTGCAGCTTTGGCGTGGACGAGAAGAACGTGCACCGGTGGCGGAAGCAGCGGATAAAGCTTTTCAACTGTGCTGCAAAGCGAATGGCCTTCACTGGACTCAAGAGCGGGCGACACCACGAGGTGGAGAAGGACGTCGCCGACTTCCTTAGGAAGCAAAGGGAATGTGCAGTGCCCGTGATGACGGAGATGGTACAGGCAAAGGCGAGGGAGATCGCAAACGTTAGAGGCATCACACGGTCCCAATTTAAGGCCAGCAGGGGCTGGGTCACTTGTTTTGTGAAGTGTTTCGGGTTCAGCCTGCGAAGGGCAGACTTCCGTGTGCTAAAATTTGCCTCCTGACTTAGAGGTGAAGCTGGTTGCATTCGAGCGCTTAGTTATCAAGAAGTGGCTGGAGAAGGAGTACAGACTAGGCCAAATCGGTATCGCCGATCATACCCCGGTGTATTTTGACATGCCTGTGGCGTACACAGTCAGTGAATAGGGCGCAAAACAGGTGAAAGTAAAAACTGCTGGGTACAAGAAGAAACGTGTTACTGTAATATGTTGCACTTCCAATTGGCAAAAAGTGCCGCCCAACATCATTTCTAAACAGAAGACTCTTCCAGCTGGAGAGGTTTTCCCTAAAAATGAGAATGGATGGATGAGTGGTTACATTGTCGGAGATTGGGTGAAGACCGTTTGGCAATGCCATGCCAGGGCCGTGTTGTTCAAGGAGTCACTCCTGGTTCTTGGCTCCTACCGCGGCTGCTTGACAGATGCTGGGAAGTCAGTGCTTTCAGAAGGCGGTACGGACATTGCGGTAATACCCGGAGGTATGGCGAGCCAGCTGCAACCACTCGACATTGCTATCAACAAGCCGTTTAAGGATAGGCTGCGTAAGCACTACAACGACTGGCTGACTGAGCAAGACCACCAGCTCACACAGACCGGGCACATGAAGCATGCTTCGCTCAGCCAAGTGGCGAACTGGGTTGCTGTGGCATGGGACGAAATTCCGGCCGAACTGATTATGGGGTCCTTCCTAAAGTGCGGCATCTCGAACGCGCTGAACAGAAGCAGGAACAACGCACCGTGGGAAGAAGCCAGCGACAAAGAGGATGGCAGTGTTGCTGAAGACTACAATTAGTGAGCATTGGACGTGCTACGATGAGCGTATGCATGCTCTAGTCTCAGTCAATGCCTTTTTTCGTTCGGCTTACATTCTAGTAAACTTTTTTTTTTATTAATTTCTGCCCTTCTGAATTTCAGGGGTCTGCCTAGATTCGAGTAACTACGGTAACATTTGACAAAAAGCTCGCATTCCTGCCACCGATAAACACCCTCAGAATGAAAGCTTGCCAGTCCCTAAATATACTCAAAGTGCTGTTACGAAGGCACTGGGGATCATAAAACATGTCTTTTACAGGTCTGCCGGTCTGTAGTACGGTCTACCTTAGACTATGGATGCGTTGTGTATGGGTCTGCAAAATCTCCTACCTTAAACTATTGGATCCTGTACAAAACATAGGTTTGTGTCTCTCAACTGGTGCATACAGAACATGCCCCATAAATAATCTGTGTGGAAAAAAATGAACCTTACCTTGGAGACATGAGAACCATGCTTACATGCTCATGTCTTAAAAATACGGTCTGCACTGAAGCACCTATGCTACCTACTAGTTACAAAGTGCACCTCCTGAGCAGTGTTCTACAATAAACCACAATCAATACGACCTCTGCTTCTCCACTTCGAGGATAGTTGCCAAAACTTAGAAATGCTGGATACCCTTCCTGATCTCGCCTCAAGGCATGTCCTTCTACCGCCATGGTACAGCCTTCCTAGTGTATGTGACTTCATATTGACATAGCCGCCACGGTGGCTCAGTGGTTAAGGTGCTCGGCTGCTGACCCAAAAGACGCGGGTTCGATCCCGGCCGCGGCGGCTGGAATTTCTTTGGGGGAGAAATTCTAGAGGCCCGTGTACTGTGCCATGTCAGTGCACGTTAAAGAACCCCAGGTGGTCGAAATTTCCGGAGCCCTCCACTACGGCATCTCTCATAGCTTGAGTCGCTTTGGGACGTTAAACCCCAATAAACTAACTAACTAACATATTGACATACTTCCTATAAAAACAAACACCACATGAACGCATAATACAGGAATACCTGGCACTACAAGAAAAATATGTGAACTACACAGAATTTCACACTGACTGTTCAAAAACAGCAGAATGTTGGAAGCGCGGTAATACAAGGAAACTTCCAAACTGTGCATAAATTTTTTTTGCCAAATGTTATGCTGTCTCTGTGGCTGTATACAGAATAATGAATGATAGTATTGAAAACTGCATAATCTATGCCGATTCACTTAGTCTGTTCACAGCACTACATTCCAGAAATGCAATGGAACCCTTATTAGGAAGCATAATACACAACAACATAGAAAAAATCTCGACACAGGTGCATGTCATAAAATTTTGCTGGGTTCCCGTCCATGTTAAAATGGATGGAAATGAAAGAGCATTTCTGCACTGCACAAGCTCTCATTCATGCAATCAAGAAAGTCTGCGTGCCCTATAGAGACTGCATGAAATTAATACACTGTAATTTGAAGGCTAAATGGCAGACAACTTGGGGTAACGAATTGAACAACAAGCTATACTTCGTAAAGCCTGTCCTGGGTGAATGGAAGACCTCTAGACACCAGGAACGTTTTACAGTCGAATCCCGCTTCAACGAAATTCACGGGACCTGTGAAAAATTTCATTGAAGCGGAAGCGTCTTCGTAAAATTTGGCCAGACTATTGGCAGATTGGACTGGATAGTTCATGAACAACCTTTGTTTTCCAAAAATCTGCCAGTTTCGGTCTTTCGCAGTTTCAAAATCTGCGCCTGCACGCGTTTTCTTGTACTCCTGAGATCTCGTACAATGGATGTGGTCGCGTAATAAATGCATTAGCTGCATTTGCTGTCAAAACCGTTTTTTTTTTTCCACACGCATTTTAGGGGCATTACGGCATGGATTAGGTGCGTGTCGCTGCGCGTTGAGTAGTACCTTGAAATGGATTCTGGAGATGTTGTACGGCCAAGTGTTGTTCTGGAGCCAAATAGTGAGTCGCTCTCAATCCAAAACAGTCCGGTGCAGCCTTTTGTGTCAATTTGATCGTGCAGGATGAGCCCTCTGGATCACGGCATGTGCGGAGGATTCCTCACCCAGCTGGCCGGGGCATGAGCAGTGCTCGAGCTCGACGCTCGCAGATGCAGTTCTCTTCCACGGGAGGCCTCTCAGCACTGTCTCCTAGCAACCGAGACTCAATGGACCCTATCGCTGGTGAGTAAAGGGTAGACTGAGAAGCAAGACTGGTTTGATTGTACACCAGCTTAATGGGATACTGAGGACAAATAAAAGTTGGCATTAGACTCAATTTTTAGTGAGAGCAATCCTCAGTGTCCCATTAAATGAAAGGTAGGGCATGGATGTCATTCATAACTGGTGCCAAATATTGTTGCTGCCTGGAGGCATGGTCAGGGAAGTGCACAGTTGTGCAGCCCTGGACAAGAGTGTGCAGAAATAAATGTGGTGAGGCCTGGAAGCACGAGGAGGCAGCAAGGGGAACTCCTTGCGTGCAGAGCTGCTGTCGCAGTTGTCATCGGGTGTTCGGCGCACGGCTACCCTGGCAGCACCCAGCACAACGTCGCAGATCCAGCAGCTGCAGATGCAGCTCCAGCTGGAGCGGCAGCAGGCACAGGCAGCGCGCCAGCAGCTGGAGCGCCTGCCCCGCCGCCAGGCACACCTGGCCAGCCCAGCCGCCGCCACCCTGCACTGCCCTCAGGCAGCCACCACGCCCGCCCCCAGCACGGAGGCCCCAGCCGCCCACTTCCTGCTCTCCAGGTGGGCTTCAAAAGTTGCTTGCATTCTATTTTGATGTTTTTGTCTGCATGAACAGTATATTTACCAGTAATTAATATTGTTACATGGCGGCTAGCCAAAGAATGATGGCAAAGAGATGGTCTAATGGCCGCCGGCATAGCGTGAGTGCTTTGTCCCGTGCCACTGCCAGCTTCGTCGTCTTCGTGACACTATCGGGGGCCACCGAAGCACGATGGCCAGGACAACCAGTGGCACGGGAGAGAGCGCTCGCACTAAACTGACAGCCATTAAATCATCGCTTTGCCA